>NC_057806.1:506250483-506550483 GCF_018294505.1 Triticum aestivum | reverse complement strand
TCTCTAATGATGTGATCCCGTTAATCAAATGACAACTCATGTCTATGGCCAGGAAACTTAACCATCTTTGATTCAACGAGCTAGTCGAGTAGAGGCATACTAGTGACACTCTGTTTGTCTATGTATTCACACATGTACTAAGTTTCCGTTTAATACAATTCTAGCATGAATAATAAACATTTATCATGATATAAGGAAATAAATAATAACTTTATTATTGCCTCTAGGGCATATTTCCTTCACCTTCCGTGCCGCGCACACGTGAAGGATTCTCGTTGTAGGGTGTTGCAATACGTTCATGATTCTCTTATAGTGGGTTGCTAGAGTGACATAAGCTTAAACCCGAGTAAGGGGGTTGTTGCGTATGGGATAAAGGGGACTTGATACTTTAATGCTATGGTTGGGTTTTACCTTAATGATCTTTAGTAGTTGCGGATGCTTGCTAGAGTTCCAATCATAAGTGCATATGATCCAAGTAGAGAAAGTATGTTAGCTTATGCCTCTCCCTCATATGAAATTTCAATAATGATCACCGATCTTGTTAACAATTGCCTAGGACAATTCCGCACACCGACCCATCATTATTCCACACTCGCTATTTGTAATAATATAATATATTCTAACTTTATGTTAACAACACCTATTTTTATATTTTAGCTCTCCGATATCATGCAGAGTTATCCTCTTCATACCCACAACGTAGTTTATTTCTCGCTTCTAGATGGAAGCAAACGTTCGGTGTACGTAGAGTCGTATCAGTGGCAGATAGGACTTGAGAGAATGTTGATCTTACCTTTAGCTCCTTGTGGGTTCAACACTCCATACTTATCACTTCCACCTTTGGAAATTGCTATGATGATTCCTTGCACTTGGGGATTATCATGCTTCAAAGTAGCACCATGATCTTCATGATAGAGAGTCTCCTATGTTGTCACTTTCATATACTAGTGGAAAATTTTCATTATAGAACTTGGCTCGTATATTCCAATGATGGGCTTCCTCAAATTGCCCTAGGTCTTCGTGAGCAAGCGTGTTGGATGCACATCCAATTAGTTTCTTTTTGAGCTTGCATAAACTTATAGCTCTAGTGCATCCGTTGCATGGCAATCCCTACTCACTCACAATGATATCTATTGATGGGCATATCCATAACTCGTTAGTACGCCTAGTTGATGTGAGACTATCTTCTTATTTTTGTCTTCTCCACAACCACCATATTTTATTCCACCTACAGTGCTATATCCATAGCTCACGTTCATGTATTGCATGAAAGTTGAAAAAGTTTGAGAATACTAAAGTGTGAAACCGTTGCTTGGCTAAAACCGGGGTTGTGCATGATTTAATACTTTGTGTGATGAAGATGGAGCATAGCCAGACTATATGATTTTGTAGGGATAACTTTCTTTGGCCATGTTATTTTGAGAAGACACACTTGTTTTATTAGTATGCTTGAAGTATTATTGTTTTTATGTCAATATTAAACTTTTGTTTTGAATCTTATGGATCTGAATATTCATGCCACAATAAAGAAAATTACATGGATAAATATGTTAGGTAGCATTCCACATCAAAAATTCTATTTTTATCATTTACCTACTTGAGGACGATCAGGAATTAAGATTGGGGATGCTTGATACGTCTCCAACGTATCTATAATTTTTGATTGTTCCATGCTATTATATTATCCGTTTTGGATGTTTTATATGCATTAATATGCTATTTTATATTATTTTGGGACTAACTTATTAACCCAGAGCCCAGTGCCAGTTTATGTTTTCCCTTGTTTTTGAGTTTTACAGAAAAGGAATATCAAACGGAGTCCAAACGGAAGAAAACTTCCGCGATTATTTTTCTTGGACCAAAAGGCACACGTAGGACTTGGAGATGAAGTCAGAGGAGTCCCGAGGTGGCCACAAGTCACAGGGGCGCACCCCAGGCGGGGGGAGGGGGCGCCCTGAGGGCTTGTGGGCCCCTTGGAGCTCCTCTAACCCTAATTCTTGGCCTATAAATTCAGAAATATTCCTAAACGACCAGAAGCGTCCTCCAAAATACTTTTCCGCCACCATAACCTTCTGTACCCGTGAGATCCCATCTAGGGACCTTTTCCGGCACCCTGCCGGAGGGGGAGTCGATTATAGAGGGCTTCTACATCAACGCTATTGCCCTTCTGATGAATCGTGAGTAGTTTGCCACAGACCTACGGGTCCATAGCTAGTAGCTAGATGACTTCTTATCTCTATTTGATCCTCAATACCATGTTCTCCTCAATGTTCTTGGAGATCTATCCAATGTAATCTTCTTTTGCGGTGTGTTTGTCGAGATCCAGTGAATTGTGGATTTATGATCACTTTATCTATGAATATTATTTGAATCTTCTCTGAATTGTTATATGCATAATTTGATATATTTGTATTTCTCTTCAAATTATCGGTTTGGTTTGGCCAACTAGATTGGTTTTTCTTGCAATGGGAGAGGTTCTTAGTTTTGGGTTCAATCTTGTGATGATCTCACCCAGTGACAAAGTAGGGGTAGCGAGACACGTATTGTATTGTTGCCATCAAGGGTAAAAAGATGGGGGTTTCATCATATTGCTTGAGTTTATCCCTCTACATCATGTCATCTTGCTTAAGGAGTTACTCCGTTCTTATGAACTTAATACTCTAGATGCATGCTGGATAGTGGTTGATTTGTGAAGTAATAGTAGTAGATGCAGGCAGGAGTCAGTGTACTTGACACGGACATTGAAAGGATCAATATAGTTGACTAGAAGGGGGGGGGGTGAATAGGCAACTAACAATTTTTAGCTTTTCTTTACCAATTTAAACTTTGCATCAAAGTAGGTTTTCTAGATATGCAACTAGGTGAGCAACCTATATGATACAACAACAACAAGCACACAAGCAAGCAAGGGATATAATACAAATAAGCTTGCACAAGTAAAGGCACGAGATAACCAAGAGTGGAGCCGGTGAAGACGAGGATGTGTTACCGAAGTTCCTCCTTTTGAGGCGAAGTACATCTCCGTTGGAGCGGTGTGGAGGCACAGTGCTCCCCAAGAAGCCACTAGGGCCACCGTATTCTCCTCACGCCCTCACACAATGCGAGATGCCTTGATTCCACTATTGGTGCCCTTGAAGGTGGCAACCGGACCTTTACAAACAAGGTTGGGGCTCTCTCCACAACTTAATTGGAGGCTCCCAATGAAACCACGGAGCTTCACCACAATGGAATATGGCTCCGAGGTGACCTCAACCGTCTAGGGTGCTCAAACACCCAAGAGTAACAAGACCCGCAAGGGATTAGTAGGGGAATCAAATTTCTTTTGGTGGAAGTGTAGATCTGGGCCTTCTCAACCAATCCCTAGAAAATCAACAAGTTTGATTGGATAGGGAGAGAGATCGGGCGAAAATAAGCTTATGGAGCAACAATGGAGTTTTGGGGGAGGAGAGGTAAGTATTCTTGGAGAAGAAGACCGCTATATATAGAGGGGGGACACATCCAACCGTTATGCAGCCTGCAGCCCGCATCTGGGCGGTACTACCGTTGCCGGAGCGGTACTACTGTTGCCACAGCAGTACTACCACTATGGCAAGCAGGCATAGGGCAGCCAGGGCTGAGGGAGAAGTACACGCACTAGGACAGTACTGTCGCTCCCTACAGCCGCTGGAAAACAAAGGAGGGCAGCGAGCTGAGCGGCAGTTGGAGCGAACGTAGGAGCGGTACTACCGCTAATACAAGCGGCACTACCGTGCCCTACTGCTGTCCCTACTACCGCTCCCTTGCGTGGTCCTTTACAGAAACCCGACACGAAAAATTGAGACCACGGCAGGGGTGGTAGTACTAGCGGCACTAACAAGTGGTACTACCGCCCTGACCATGGTACTACCGCTTAGCACTCAGCACCCCTTGTTTTGCACAGGACGGAAACTCCAAAGAAGTAGGAAAGAGGCGAGGGTGCAAGGAGAGTGTGTACGTGATGATTCCACCCATACTCTTGCGAAACGGATCCCCTCTTGATAGTACGGTTATCCCTATGACTCAATTCCACCGAAAAGAAACAAGGGAAAATAACCGTCTAAAGTGAAGTCCTCGAGGGGAAACAATTGCATAGTGCCCTTATATTAGATAACCTGAAAAGCTTAGTGCACACGATTAGTCCGCAAAAGTATTGTCATCAATCACCAAAACAAACTAGGGAAAAATGCCTAACAATCTCCCCCTTTTTGGTGGATTGATGACAACACGGGATTTGCACAAAATATAGTAACTGGAAATTAAGCAAACCAACTCCCTACAAAGTATCGACGGGCTTCCCCTAGAGGTGTGCACCAAGGAAATTAGCATGAAAGGCTATGTGCACATCTTTAGGATCAAACTCCCCCTATATTTTATAGACAGGCAACATCCTTGCATATAAGAATAATAACAAGTACAGCTAAGAAAGGACAAGCATGAGAGCAATAATATAAGTGCATGTAAAGATGCATCTCATAAGATAACAGAGTACTTGAGACTAAAGTAGATAAGATAGGGTAGTTCACATATGTCTTACACCATATGGTCTCACTCATAGCCGAATAGAGTTCAAAACAAGAAAGCAAACGAGCACGCACACATAACCCAAAGAAAATCCCAACGAACACGAACAAACACAACGAACATGAACGGACATGCACACACAACCCAAAGCAAATCCCTAACTCTCCCCCTTTGGTAGCAAGACACCAAAGGGAAAGGAACGACATGAGACATGATGGTAGTAGACCTCCATGGCATCATCAGTCATGCTCCTCCTCCTCCTCCTCCTCCTCAAAGTCCTCTGCAGCATGGGGAGATGCATGAACTCCGGTGTCCTCCTCAGTGTCAGACCACGGGTAGTGCAGTCTGGTCCAAGTCTCCTCATCAATGATCTGCTCCTCAGAGCCACTAGCAACCTCAAGGCCAACCTGTCTCATAATGGCCTTGTCATGACTATGAGCCATCTTGGCCTCCTTGTGAGCCTTGTATTGGCCCTTGGCCTGAAGGCAGAACAGACCCTTCATCTTCTCCTTGAGTTTCTTCGCCCAAGAGGGCTCCTCAGATGGAGGCACATACTCCTGCTCATCATCATCCTCATCATCTGCATCAGATAAGACAGTCTCCTGCACTAGAGGTGCTGAAGAAGACATACTCCACTTCTCCTTCCGACGCAGCTCAATAGTATCATGAGAAACCATATTGTCTGTGACAAGCTCCTCATCTGGAAACTTGGCTACCCAAGTGTCCTCAATAAGCTACATAAGATAGGGTCCATAAATGATGCACTTGCGCTCCATGATAGCAGAGTGAAGTTCAGACCACATCACATGAGACACATCCAGCACTTGCTGAGAGCCCTGCTCTTCTTGACAGAATAGAAGCAAGTCAACAAGGTAAGAGTGCACCTGATCCAAGTTGCCGACCCGAGGAAACAGGGTGTTCCAGAAGATCCAATGCATGATGTCTAGGAAGGGCCAGAGCTCATAAGAAACCTTCCCAGTCTCAGACACCTTCCTGGTAGAATAGGGCCAAAGCTTTTCCTTATGAGTAGCGGCAATCTCCTTATGAGGGAGAAACCCAAGTGGGGTCTGGGCACCCTCATCATTGTATGGTAAGCTGACCATGAAGTCCTTCCATGGTGCGGACAGGAGACGACCATTGGTCATCCAAGTCAGAGTGCGGGCCAGATCATGCCCAAAGTGAACGGTGGCAAAGAACTGGGCCACGAGCTCGGCATCAAAGTCCTTGTTGAAAGTAATGATCATCTTGATATCCAACTCCTCACACCTCTGTAGATCATCCCAAAAGTACCGCAAGTCCTTCTCCATGTGCGAGAGATTGACAGACTTGACCTTCACAAACAAGTTCTTCTTTTGCTTCAAGACATCGTGATAGATAGACTGCTGAAACCTGTTCCAGAATGGACAATGCTGAAGAGCAGGCTCCTGGTCCACATGGTAGGGATTGTGCTTCCTCTTGGTACAGAACTCTATTGCAAACATCTGATTAGCACGCTTGTGCCCAGCAGAGGTCTTCGACGTTGGGACCTTGGCCTTGCGTTTTGGCGGCTCAGTTGAGCCACCCTCAACAACAGTAGCAGTAGCCACTGGTACATCCGAAGAGCGATAATGCTTGGAACCTGTTGCATGGTCTAGATTCTTGCGGTGAGCCTGATGCCCGGAGCTACTACCACCTGAAACACACACACACACACAAGAACCACAAGAGCAAGAGAGCATAAGCCAATAAAGACAAACACCAAAGATGGAAAATTAGGTAGGGACACATGGGCATTGGCATCTCAGAGCGGTAGTACCCGCACACTAGAGCGGTAGTACCGCTTATAAGCGGTAGTACCGCTAGGGTGCAGCAGTAGTACTGTCGGAGCGGTTGTCAGCGGGCTGACACCTACCGCGGCAAGATCCGATACTACCGGAGATGCAAAAGTCCATATTTCTATGCCTAATCATCAATCTACCGAGTCTAGAAGTCTCCCAAGTCCTTCCTAAGCTTTGATTCAACAAACAAATCGAGGAATGCAACGAATATAGCCCAAAACCTAGATTCAGGAAAGAGAACCTAGGGAGAGAAGAACGGGGGAAATACCGGCATCCATGGCAAGAGGAGAGGGTGGGGAACGATCCCACTGGTTGGAACCGAGGGAGAAGGCCTAGATCCGGCGGCCCGGCGGCAGACCTTCGGTGCTTGGGGAGTCGCCTGAGAGAGGAGAGGACGAGGAGATGGGGCAAACTGAACGGGTATGGGGGGGTGGAAACTCCCCCTGCCTGATACATATCCCACACACCCAGCCCTAAGTGGTAGTACTGTGCAGGGCGCGGTAGTACCGCTTCAGTGCAGATCTGAAGCACAACGCACCCAACTGTACCGCTCCACGGTAGTACCGTGTCGGCAGGGCGGTAGTACCGCTTATTATAAGCGGTAGTACCGCTCTGCTGCTGTGGTAGTACCGCTCAGGCACCCCAAAGCAGGAACAAGGGGGAAAGATGTTTTACGCACGACTAGCAAAAAAAGGAAAGAACACACAAGACACAAGACAAGCCAAGACAAACCCGAACACGACCACACTAGAGCACAACCACTCAAAAGAGAGAAGCACAAGCAAAAGGAAACAACACACAGACAAACTCTCTAGAAGAGAGGGCGGTGGTCGAGACCACCTATGTTTGAGCTATATGGTATGGCGCCGCGAAGATTTTAACCTTGGGCCCATGACCAACACTCATCTTTGAAGCACAAGTACCATCAAAAATGGCTTATGTGAAAGACTTGATCAATTTATGCATAATGGGGGGAGGAAGAGTTCATTGAGAGAACACCACTCCCCCTATGTCAATGCCTACATCTAAACAAGACAACAAGTTGAGTATGGTGGGGTGTGCAAGGGTTAAAGGCACATTGCTTGAATCAATGATATTTAGCTCATGCCTTAACTTGTGAAATCTTGCTTCATCCAAGGGCTTCGTGAAAATATCTGCAAGGTTATCATGAGTGTTGACATAGTTGAGCTTGATCTCCCCTCACCTAATGTGATCCCGGATGAAGTGATACCGAATCTCAATATGCTTCGTCTTGAAGTGTTGAACCGGGTTGAGAGAAATCTTGATGGCACTTTCATTATAACACCAAAGAGGCACTTTGTCACAAATGACATTGTAATCCTTTAAATTTTGCCTCATCCATAGAAGTTGTGCACAACAACTACCGGCAGCCACATACTCCACTTCCGTGGACGAGAGAGACACACAACTTTGCTTCTTGGAAGACCAACTCACCAAAGAGCAACCAAGAAATTGGCACCCTCCGGAAGTGGACTTCCTATCCACTTTGTCTCCCGCCCAATCGGAGTCCGAAAAGCCCACAAGGTTGAAGTTAGATCCTCCTGGATACCATAAGCCGAAGTTTGGGATAAGAGCCAAATATCCAAAGATTCGCTTGACCGCCACATAGTGGCTTTCCTTAGGTGCGACTTGAAACCATGCACAAATTTGCACACTCAACATGATATCTGGTCTAGATGCACAAAGGTAAAGCAAGGAGCCAATCATGGAGCGATATACCTTCTGATCCACCACTTTACCATTGGGATCTATGTCAAGTTGGCATTTGACGGGCATTGGAGTGGAAGCCGGCTTGACATCACTTAGCTTGAATCTCTTGAGCATGTCTTGAGTGTATTTGGCTTGGTTGATGAATGTTCCTTCTCTTTGTTGCTTGACTTCGAACCCAAGAAAGAACTTCAACTCTCCCATCATGGACATCTTGAACTTGGAGGTCATGAGTGCGGCAAATTCCTCATTGAAAGCTTTGTTAGGGGAACCAAAGATAATATCATCAACATATAGTTGGCACACAAACAACTCCCCTTTGACCTTCTTAGTAAAAAGAGTGGGGTCGATTTTCCCAATTTCAAAACCACGATATTGCAACAACTCGGTAAGGTGGTCATACCACGCACGTGGGACTTGCTTAAGGCCATAATGTGATGCCCCGAGACCGGCGCTCCAGATTCCTTCCATGGTTTCCGAGATTCGTTGTGTGATTCATTTTTGCTTGTTGCATCCATCATTGCATCATGTGCATTGCATCATGTCATCATGCCATCATGTCTTTAATCTTTCTGACTCAACTAAATAAGCCGTATGGATCTTTGATCCATTTAAATCGAGGGAATTCACATGGTGAAATTCTCTTTAAAACATACCAAAGTCTCCTACTATTATTAGGGAGCTATTAAAAATATTCTAATAATTTGGAATTAACCATGACACACTTGCAAATATTCCCCATGTCTTTTCTACTTCAAGTTTGACTTCAAAACCTTGCCCACAATTCCCTTCCCATCTGCCGAGGTTCCTCCAAAAATTGCAACATTTTTGGACACTTCAAAAACCATGTCCTAGTTCAAACCCATTTGAATGAAATTCAAATGAGTTTGAATTTACATCTTTCAATCATGGATATTACTATTTTCTCAGAACAAGCAGATTTTTGTGAGTCCGGGAAAATTATCCGCATGCACAAATTCTTTTCCTAACCCCCTCTTTATTTTTCTTATCTTTATTTGTTTTCTGCTAAAGGAAATATGAAGAAGAGAGAAGTAGAGAGAGGGGCAGTGCACCGCTAGGCCGGCCTGCTTCCCCGCGGCCATTTGGCCCAAGGCCCAGCCGGCCCCTGGCCATTTGCCTCCCCACTGGGCCGGCCTCTAAGGCCCAACCACTCTAACCTAGCCCCAATCCTGATCGATCCCCTCCTCCTTGTCTCCCTGCCCGCGCCGCCAGGAGAGGAGCGCCCGCGCCCGATGCCCTCAGCGCCCGATCCTTTCTCTCCCTCGATGCTACCTCTTGAGCACTGCGTTGGTTTTCCCCGAAGAGGAAGGGATGATGCAGCAAAGTAGCGTAAGTATTTCCCTTAGTTTTTGAGAACCAAGGTATAAATCCAGTAGGAGGCTATGCGCAAGTCCCTCGTACCTGCACAAAACAAATAAATCCTCGCAACCAACGCAAATAGGGGTTGTCAATCCCTATGGGGCCACTTACGAGAGTGAGATCTAATAGATATGATAAAGATAATATTTTTGGTATTTTTATGATAAAGATGCAAAGTAAAATAAAGGCAAAGTAAATAGAAAAGTAGTAGGAGAACAATTTGATGAAGATAGACCCGGGGGCCATAGGTTTCACTAGTGGCGTCTCTCGAGAGCATAAGTATTCTACGGTGGGTGAACAAATTACTGTTGAGCAATTGACAGAATTGAGCATAATTATGAAAATATCTAGGCATGATCATGTATATAGGCATCACGTCTGAGAAAAGTAGACCGACTCCTGCCTGCATCTACTACTATTACTCCACTCATCGACCGCTATCCAGCATGCATCTAGAGTATTAAGTTAAAAACAGAGTAACACCTTAAGCAAGATGACATGATGTAGAGGGATAGACTCATGCAATATGAAGAAAACCCCATCTTGTTATCCTCGATGGCAACAATACAATACATGCCTTGCTGCCCTTACTGTCACCGGGAAAGGACACCGCAAGATTGAACCCAAAGCTAAGCACTTCTCCCATTACAAGAAAGATCAATCTAGTAGGCCAAACCAAACTGATAATTCGAAGAGACTTGCAAAGATAACCAATCATACATAAAAGAATTCAAAGAAGATTCAAATATTATTCATAGATAGAATTGATCATAAACCCACAATTCATCGCTCTCAACAAACACACCGCAAAAAGAAGATTACATCGAATAGATCTCCACAAGAGAGGGGGAGAACATTTTATTGAGATCCAAAAAGAGAGAAGAAGCCATCTAGCTACTAACTATGGACCCATAGGTCTAAGATAAACTACTCACAGTTCATCGGAGGGGATATGGTGTTGATGTAGAAGCCCTCCGTGATCGATGCCCCCTTCGGCGGAGCTCCGGAACAGGCCCCAAGATGGGATCTCGTGGATACAGAAAGTTATGGCGGTGGAATTAGGGTTTTGGCTCCTGTTCTGATCGTTTGGGGGTACGTAGATATATATAGGAGGAAGAAGTACGTCGGTGGAGCAACAGGTGGCCCACGAGGGTGGGGGCGCGCCTGGTAGGGTAGGGTGCGCCCCCTACCTCATGGCCTCCTGTTACGTGCCTTGGCGTAGGGTCCATGTCTCCCGGGTCTTATCTATTGAGAAAACGACGTTCCCGAAGGTTTCATTCCGTTTGGACTCCGTCTGATATTCCTTTTCTTCAAAACACTGAAATAGGCATAAAACAACAAATCTGGGCTGGGCCTCCGGTTAATAGGTTAGTCCCAAAAATAATATAAAAGTGGATAATAAAGCCCAATATTGCCTAAAACAGTAAATAATATAGCATGGAGCAATCAAAAATTATAGATACGTTGGAAACGTATCAAGCATCCCCAAGCTTAATTCTTGCTCGTCCTCGAGTAGGTAAATGATAAAAAAGATAATTTTTGATGTGGAATGCTAGTTGGCATAATTTCAATGTAATTCTTCTTAATTGTGGCATGAACATTCAGATCCATAAGATTCAAGACAAAAGTTCATATTGACATAAGAATAATAATACTTCAAGCATACTAACAAAGCAATCATGTCTTCTCAAAATAACATGGCCAAAGAAAGCTATCCCTACAAAATCATATAGTCTGGCTATGCTCCATCTTCACCACACAACATATTTAAATCATGCACAACCCCGATGACAAGCCAAGCAATTGTTTCATACTTTTGATATTCTCAAAACTTTTTCAATTTTCACGCAATACATGAGCGTGAGCCATGGATATAGCACTATAGGTGGAATAGAGTGGTGGTTGTGGAGAAGACAAAAAGGGAGAAGATAGTCTCACATCGACTAGGCGTATCAACGGGCTATGGAGATGCCCATCAATAGATATCAATGTGAGTGAGTAGGGATTGCCATGCAACAGATGCACTAGAGCTATAAGTATATGAAAGATCAACAAAAGAAACTAGTGGGTGTGCATCTAACTCGCTTGCTCACGAAGACCTAGGGCATTTTTAGGAAGCCCATCATTGGAATATACAAGCCAAGTTCTATAGTGAAAGATTCCCACTAGTATATGAAAGTGACAACATAGGAGACTCTCTATCATAAACATCATGGTGCTACTTTGAAGCACAAGTGTGGTAAAAGGATAGTAGCATTGCCCTTTTTTTATTTGGCCTTTCCCCCTTTTTTATTTGGCCTTTTTTTGGGGGACAATGCTCTATCGAATGATGATCATCACACTTCTATTTATTTACAACTCAATGATACAACTCGATACTTAGGACAAGATAGGACTCTATATGAATGACTCCAGCGGTGTACCGGGATGTGCAATGATGCATGAGTGACATGTATGAAAGAATTATCAATGGTGGCTTTGCCACAAATACGATGTCAACTACATGATCATGATAAGCAATATGACAATGATGAAGCGTATCATAATAAATGGAACAGTGGAAAGTTGCATGGCAATATATCTCGGAATGGCTATGGAAATTCCATAATAGGTAGGTATGGTGGCTGTTTTGAGGAAGGTAAATGGTGGGTTTATGGTATTGGCGAAAGGTGCGCGGTACTAGAGAGGCTAGCAAGGGTGGAAGGGTGAGAGTGCGTATAATCCATGGACTCAACATTAGTCATAAAGAACTCATATACTTATTGCCAAAATCTACAAGTTATCAAAGAAAAGTATTACGCGCATGCTCCTAGGGGGTAGATTGGTAGGAAAATACCATCGCTCGTCCCCGACCGCCACTCATAAGGAAGACAATTAATAAATAAATCATGCTCCGACTTCATCACATAACGGTTCACCATACGTGCATGCTACGGGAATCACAAACTTCAACACAAGTATTTCTCTAATTCATAACCACTCAACTAGCATGACTCTAATATCACCATCTCCATATCTCAAAACAATTATCAAGTATCAAACTTCTCATAGTATTCAACACACTCATAAGAGAATTTTATTATTCTTGAATACCTAGCATATTAGGATTTTAAGCAAATTTCCATGCTATTTAAGACTCTCAAAATAATCTAAGTGAAGCATGAGAGTTCATATATTTCTTCAAAATAAAAGTACCACGATGCTCTAAAATATATAAGTGAAGCACTAGAGGAAATGACAAACTACTCCGAAAGATTTAAGTGAAGATCAATGAGTAGTCGAGTAATTATGCAGCAATTCTCGTGAGCGCTAAAGTTTCTGTTTTTTACAGCAAGATCAACAAGACTTTCCCCAAGTCTTCCCAAAGGTTCTACTTGGCACAAACACTAATTAAAAACAAAAAGCACATCTAAACAGAGGCTAGATGAATTATTTATTACTAAACAGGAACAAAAAGAAAGGAACAAAAATAAAATTGGGTTGCCTCCCAACAAGCGCTATCGTTTAACGCCCCTAGCTAGGCATGATGATTTCAATGATGCTCACATAAAAGATAAGAATTGTAACATAAATAGAGCATCATGAAGAATATGACTAGAACATTTAAGTCTAAACCACTTCCTATGCATAGGGATTTTGTGAGCAAACAACTTATGGGAACAATAATCAACTAGCATAGGAGGGCAAAACAAGCATAACTTCAAAATTTTAAGCACATAGAGAGGAAACTTGATATTATTGCAATTCCTACAAGCATATATTCCTCCCTCATAATAATTTTCAGTAGCATCATGAATGAATTCAACAATATAACTAGCACCTAAAGCATTCTTTTCATGATCTACAAGCATAGAAAATTTACTACTCTCCACATAAGCAAAATTCTTCTCTTGAATAGTAGTGGGAGCAAACTCAACAAAGTAACTATCATGGGATTGAAAATTCAAATCAAGATGACAAGTTTCATTGTTATTATTATTCTTTAAAGCATACCTGTCATCACAATAATCATCATAGATAGGAGGCATGCTTTCATCATAATAAATTTGCTCATCAAAACTTGGGGGACAAAAAATATCATCTTCATCAAACATAGCTTCCCCAAGCTTGTGGCTTTGCATATCATTGGCATCATGGATATTCAAGGAATTCATACTAACAACATTGCAATCATGCTCATCATTCAAATATTTAGTGCCAAACATTTTATAGATTTCTTCTTCTAGCACTTGAGCACAATTATCCTTTCCATCATACTCACAAAAGATATTAAAAATATGAAGCGTATGAGACAAACTCAATTCCATTTTTTATAGTTTTCTTTTATAAACTAAACTAGTGATAAAACAAGAAACTAAAAGACTCGATTGCAAGATCTAAAGATATACCTTCAAGCACTCACCTCCCCGGCAACGGCGCCAGAAAAGAGCTTGATGTCTACTACACAACCTTCTTCTTGTAGACGTTGTTGGGCCTCCAAGTGCAGAGGTTTGTAGGACAGTAGCAAATTTCCCTCAAGTGGATGAACTAAGGTTTATCAATCCGTAGGAGGCGTAGGATGAAGATGGTCTCTCTCAAGCAACCCTGCAACCAAATAACAAATAGTCTCTTGTGTCCCCAACACACCAAATACAATGGTAAATTGTATAGGTGCACTAGTTCGGCGAAGAGATGGTGATACAAGTGGTATATGGATAGTAGATAAAGGTATTTGTAATCTGAAAATATAAAAACAGCAAGGTAACTAATGATAAAGTGAGCGTAAATGGAATTGCAATGCTAGGAAATAAGGCCTAGGGTTCATACTTTCTCTAGTGCAAGTCCTCTCAACAATAATAGCATAATTGGATCACATAACTATCCCTCAACATGCAACAAAGAGTCACTAGCGGAGAACGAACGAAGAGATTATGGTAGGGTATGAAACCACCTCAAAGTTATTCTTTCCAATCAATCCGTTGGGCTATTCCTATAAGTGTCATAAACAGCCCTAGAGTTCGTACTAGAATAACACCTTAAGACACAAATCAACCAAAACCCTAATGTCACCTAGATACTCCAATGTCACCTCAAGTATCCGTGGGTATGATTATACGATATGCATCACACAATCTTAGATTCATCTATTCAACCAACACAAAGGACTTCAAAGAGTGCCCCAAATTTCTACCGGAGAATCACGACGAAAACGTGTGCCAACCCCTATGCATAGGTTCATGGGCGGAACCCGCAAGTTGATCACCAAAACATACATCAAGTGAATCACATGATATCCCATTGTCACCACAGATATCCACGGCAAGACATACATCAAGTGTTCTCAAATCTTTAAAGACTCAATCTGATAAGATTACTTCAAAGGGGAAACTCAATTCATTACAAGAGAAAAGAGGGGGAGGAGAAACATAGGATCCAACTACAATAGCAAAGCTCGCGATACATCAAGATCGTATCACCTCAAGAACACGAGAGAGAGAGAGATCAAACACATAGCTACTCGTACATACCCTCAGCCCCGAGGGAGAACTACTCCCTCCTTGTCATGGGGAGCACCGGGATGATGAAGATGGCCACCGGAGAAGGATTTCCCCCTCCGGCAGGGTGCCGGAACGAGTCTAGATTGGTTTTCGGTGGCTACGGAGGCTTCTGGCGGCGGAACTCCCGATCTAATCTCTGTTCTGGAAGTTTTAGGTCACATAGGTATATATGGGTGTAGGAGGTACATCGGTGGAGCTACGGCGGCCCCACGAGGCAGGGGGTGCGCCCTAAGGGGGTGGGCGCGCCCCCACCCTCGTGAGCACCTCCTGTATCTTCTGACGTGGGGTCCAAGTCCATCAGGTGGGTTTCCTTCCAAAAATAACTTCTCTAGTTGATTTCGTTCCATTTCAACTCTGTCTGATATTCCTTTTCTTCAAAACACTGAAATAGGCATAAAACAACAAATCTGGGCTGGGCCTCCGGTTAATAGGTTAGTCCCAAAAATAATATAAAAGTGGATAATAAAGCCCAATATTGCCTAAAACAGTAGATAATATAGCATGGAGCAATCAAAAATTATAGATACGTTGGAGACGTATCAGTGAACACACGATTCTAGCAGCAGTTAGTGTTGGATGTCCATCTAACGACCGACGTGCTTCTTCAATCTCTGATCTTCCTGTTCCAGCCACCTAAACTAGCGCCGGCGGGACTGCCTGCTCCTTCCTCTTGTGGCCCGTTGTGATGCCGCGCAGGCTTCCCCGGCCCACCCTACTCCCTCTGCTGGCCTGGCCGCACGCAATCAACTGCCTCCTTATTATGCAAAAAAATGATTCCTCCCACTGACATCTGGGGTGCACCGGCTGGGAGGCTGACCTATGGGCCTACTAAGTTGACGCGTACGCAGGGCTTGTCAACTTAGTCAACAAACGATTCTAGCAGTAGTAACCGTTGGATTTGAATCGAACAGTCCTGCTCCTTCTTCAATCGCTGCTCTTCTTGCACCAGCCGCCCAAACCAGCGCCGGGGAGACCGCCTGCTCCTGCCTCCAGTGGCCCGCTGTGCTGCCAATGAGGCCTCATCACCCCTACTACTCCCACCGCTAGCCAGGCCCTGCGGCGACGGCAGCCTCACACCGCAGCCGAACCAGTGAACCCTCGCACTCCTCTCCGCGTGGGCATCCACTGCCGCGTCTTCCCCGGCTCCACGTCGTCCCCTTCCTAGGCCTCGCCGTCGTCCACTGCCTTGGTGCTCTCGGTGTGGCGTGGTCAACGTGGTCAATGCCATTCCATCGGAAGAGTACTGCACGTGGAGAGGCTGACAGCTGGGTCCACGGCCACAACCCAGTTTTTTGTGATTTGCCAAGTAAGTCACTTTGTCAGGCCTGTTGGGCTGCAAATCTTTCAAGACGAGGAGAGCTTTCATTCGACTGGCCGAGAAAATGGCCCATCAGTAATGAGAAATGGGCTGTACATTTTTAAAACACATCAAACCGGCAATTAGTTTCAAATATCTTTTTTTCACTTCGAGATTTGAAATTACATTAATTTTTATGCGTGGAGAATTTGTTGGATTTTATATTGATATACATTTATTTTTAAAATCAGTTTGAATGTGAGTCGAAATTTTGGGATTAAAAACAGTTCGGACCGCACCGAAACATGCAAAATTTCGTATAATTTTTTAACCGTGGCCACAATATGGGCTGTAATGCTAACAAAAAGAATATGGGCTCCAAAAAAACCCTTAATAATTAGCAAATGGGCTGTAAATTACTAGAAATAATGGCAGATGGGCTGTATGCTATTTTCCATAGATTTGAGGCTTTTCTAAAAAAAGGTTGACGCACAAGCAGTGACTGTTGGATGGCCATCCAACGGCCGTCGTGCTTCTTCAATCCCTGCTCTACCTGCTCCAGCTGCTCAAACAGGCACCGGCGGGACTGCCTGCTCCCTCCTCCCAGCGGCCGGCTCTGCTGCCGCGCAGGCCTCACCGTCCCACCGTACTCCCATCGCTGGCCTAACCATCCCTCTACTCACCCACACCTGCTGTTATTCTTCGGCGACGGCAGACGAACCAGTAAACCCTCGTACAATCGTACTCCCCTCCACGTGGGAAACAACTGCTGAGTCTTCCCTGCCTCCATGTTGTTCCCTTCCTAGGCCTCGCCGTCGTCCACCACCCTGGTGCTCTTGGCGCGGCCTGGTCAACATGGTCAACGACCGACATGCATCTGAAGTGGACTTTACGTGGAGAGGCTGACAACTGGGTCCACGGCCGCACGCAAGGAAATGCCTCCTTATTATGCGCAAAATAATGATTCCTCCACCTGACATCAGGGACCCACCGAAAGGGCCTCTGTATTTCGCTAAAAAAACATTACCGCCACTGACAGCTCGGACCCACCAGCTATATCTTCGCACGCAAGGAAGTGCCTCCTTATTACGCACAAAAAAAATGAATACTCCCCCTATTAGCTGGGACCCAGTATAGTGGCAGGCTGACTTGTGGGCCTACTAAGTTGATGGGGACGGAGGGCTTTGTCAACTTAGTCAATATGCACGATTCTAGCTCCAGTGACCGTACGATGTCCATCCAATGGCCGTAGTGCTTCTTCAACCTCTGGTCTTCTTGCTCCAGCCGCCCAAACCAGCGCCGGTCGTGCCTCGTGCTCCTGCCTCCCGTGGCCGGCTGCGATGCGACGGAGGCCTCACCGCCCCCTACTACTCCCACCGCTAGCCAGGCCATCCCTCTACTCACCCACACCCCCTGTTATTCTACGACGACGACAGCATCACACCGCAGCAAACCAGTGAACCCTCGTACTCCTCTACGCGTGGGAATCCACTGCCGCGTCTTCCCCGACTCCGCGTCGTCCCCTTCCTAGGCCTCGCCGTCGTCCACCGCCCTGGTGCTCTCGGCGCGGCATGGTCAACGTGGTCAAGGAACGGCTTCCATCAAACGTGGACTGTACATGGAGAGGCTGACAGCTGGGTCCACGGCCGCAGCAAGGAAGTGCCTCCTTATTACGTGCAAAATAATTATTCCTCCACCTGACAGCGGGACCCACTGGACGGGTCACCGTATTTCACCCCCCTGACTGCTGGGACCCACCAGCTACATCTTCGCACGCAAGGAAGTGCCTGACAGTCGGGACCCACCTGGTCGAAGCATACGTAGCATTGTCATTCTGGCCGCGAACATGTACGTACATATATACTGGTTGATGTAGAGGCGCGCACGTGTCGTAGTAGAGGCGGTCAGGGTGCAAGAAAGAAAATATGGCCACGTATGTGTACATACGGGTGGGGTCTCGAACGCCTACTCGTGCATACGTACGGCCAGGGCTTGTGTACATGGCTGGGTCAGAACGGATAAATAGCGTCGTCGTCGTGTTCCTGGGGAGGCAACGAATGCGTCATGTTCATGGGGAGGCAACGGAATGCGTCGTGTTCATGGGGAGGCAACGGAATGCGTCGTGTTCATCGGGAGGGCTTGGACGGAACAGGCGATGGAAACGAGGCCTGGCGTACCGCAGAACAGAGGAAACGGCCTTGTGTTTGACCGGCCACGTTCGAAACGGGATCCTGTTCATCAGGAGGGGTGTGGCGTACCGCAAAACGGAGGAGACGGACCTCCTACAGTCGAAACGGGGGTCCTGTTGATCGGGAGGGGTGTGGCGTACCGCAAAACGGAGGAAACGGACCTCCTACGGTTGAAACGGGGGTCCTGTTGATCGGGAGGGGTGTGGCGTACCGCAAAACGAAGGAAAAGGACTTGTGTTGGAGCGCTACGGTCGAAACGGGGGTCCTGTTCATCAGGAGGGGTGTGGCGTACCGCAAAATGGGACTCCACGGGATACTGTTCATCTCCACCGTCGACCTCCTCCAGCCTCCACTAGCTCCTGTTCATCCATCCTCCACGGGCTCCTGTTCATCTAGCCTCCACGGGCTCCTGTTCATCTAGCCTCCACCGCGCGCTACTCCACCGGCTACTGTTCAACCACCCCTCCACCGTCTACTGTTCATCCAGCCCTCCACACCACGGGGTCCTGTTCAACCACCCCTCCACGGGCACCCCTCCACCGTCTACTGTTCATCCAGCCCTCCACACCACGAGGTCCTGTTCAACCACCCCTCCATGGGCACCCCTCCACCGTCTACTGTTCATCCAACCCTCCACCACACCACGGGGTCCTGTTCATCCAGAGGCAATGCCACCGCTCACTGTTCATCCAACCCCCCTGCAATGCTCACTGTTCATCCCAGAGGCAGCATCGATTGGCTTCAGTTAGCGGCCGTAGAGAAGGAATCGCTCGATCAAGTTCATTTAACATCCATCGATCGATCTCTCGGGTTCAGTAACGCGTAGCCTGCAGTGCAATCGCTCGGGTTCAGTTAGAGCCAACGCCTCGCACACACGCGCGTACGTGTACGAGAGAAACGCGCATCGCTCGGCCCCCGACCTCCCATCGTAACCGGGAACTCCCCGAAATTTCCCCCCCCCCCCTCGCTTCTACCACGGTTTTTTCCGTCATGGACGACCCAAAGAATGTCATGCAGCTGCGTCTCCGGCCTGCCCAGGACGAAAAGCCCATTTTCTGTCATGATTTTTTGTCATAGAAGTAGGAGCCCACCACATCTATGATGATACCGGGTTTTGTCACAATTATCATCATAGAAGTGTCATATGTATGACAGAAAAAAATTTCGTTCGACTCAAAATGTCACGGATGTGTCTTTTTTTGTAGTGAATAGTAATAGATGCACAATCATTTCGGTCTACTTGTCGCGGACGTGATGCCTATATACATGATCATGCCTAGATATTCTCATAAGTATTCACTTTTCTATCAATTGCTCGACAGTAATTTGTTCACCCACCGTAGAATTTGCTATCTTGAGAGAAGTCACTAGTGAAACCTATGCCCCCCGGGTCGATCTTCCATCATATTATTTCCATATCAATTTGCTATTTCTATTACCATTTATTTTGCGATCTTTATTTTCCAATCTATATCATAAAAATACCAAAAATATTTATCTTATTATCTCTATCAGATCTCACTTTCGTAAGTGTCCGTGAAGGGACTAACAACCCCTTTATCGTGTTGGTTGCGAGGTTCTTGTTTGTTTGTGCAGGAACTAGGTGACTTGTGTGTTACCTCCTACTGAATTGATACCTTGGTTCTCAAAAACTAAGGGAAATACTTACGCTACTGTGCTGCATCACCCTTTCCTCTTCAAAGGAAAACCAATGCATGCTCAAGAGGTAGCAAAGAGCAACTATCATAATTAAAGTCTTTGCAATCCAAAATAGTGGGTGCATCACTAGCTAAAGTTTTGACAATGTGATATTCACGTGATCCACTTGATGTATGTTTTGGTGATCAACTTGCGAGTTCCGTGACCTCGTGAACTTATGCATAGGGGTTGGCTCACGTTATCGTCTTGACTCTTCGGTAGAAACTTTGGGACACTCTTTGAAGTTCTTTGTGTTGGTTGAATAGATGAATCTGAGATTGTGTGATGCATATCATATAATCATACCCACGGATACTTGAGGTGACATTGGAGTATCTAGGTGACATTAGGGTTTTGGTTGATTCGTGTATTAAGGTGTTATTCTAGTATGAACTCTAGGATATATTGAACAGAAAGAATAGCTTCGTGTTATTCTACTATGGACTCTTGAATAGATCGATCAGAAAGAATAACTTTGAGGTGGTTTCGTACCCTACCATAATCTCTTCGTTTGTTCTCCGCTATTAGTGACTTTGGAGTGACTCTTTGTTGCATGTTGAGGGATAGTTATATGATCCAATTATGTTATTATTGTTGAGAGAACTTGCACTAGTGAAAATATGAAACCTAGGCCTTGTTTCAACACATCGCAATACCATTTTCGCTCACTTTTATCATTAGTTACCTTGCTGTTTTTATTTTTAGATTACAAAAACCTATATCTACCATCCATATTGCACTTGTATCACCATCTCTTCGCTGAACAAGTGCACCTATACAATTTACCATTGTATTGGGTGTGTTGGGGAAACAAGAGACTCTTTGCTATTTGGTTGCAGGGTTGTTTGAGAGAGACCATCTTCATCCTACGCCTCCCACGGATTGATAAACCTTAGGTCATCCACTTGAGGGAAATTTGCTACTGTCCTACAAACCTCTGCACTTGGAGGCCCAACAACGTATACAAGAAGAAGGTTGTGTAGCAGACATCACAAGACTCTGTAGCCATGAAAAATCAATCTAGACCCTCTCCGGCACCCTACCGGAGGGGCCCATCATCACCAGAGGCCATGGAGGAGGAACCCAAAGGGGTCCATCATCACCATGTTGGCCAAGGACCAGAGGGAGAACCTCTCCCCATCTAGGGGGAGGCCATGGAGGAGGAAGCACAATGGGGAGACTCTCTCCCCTCTCTCTCGATGGCGCCAGAGTGTCGCTAGGGGAACCATTGCCGCTGTGATCGTCTTCATTAACATCACCATTTTCATTACCTCCCTCATATCTTTTACGCGGTCCACTCTCCCGCACCCTGCTGTAATCCCCTACTTGAACATGGTGCTTTATATGCTACATATTATGATCCAATGATGTGTTGCCATCCTATGATGTTTTGAGTAGATTTATTTTATCTTTTGGGTTGATTGATGATCTAGGTTGGTTTGAATTGTATTTTTTTTGGTGATGTCCTATGGTTCCTTATGTGTCGCGCACACGTGAAGGATTCCCACCGTAGGGTGTTGCAATACGTTCATGATTCGCTTATAGAGGGTTGCTAGAGTGACAAAAGTTTAAACCCGAGTAAGGAGCTTGTTGCGTATGGGATAAAGGGGACTTGATACTTTAATTCTATGGTTGGGTTTTACCTTAATGATCTTTAGTAGTTGCGGACGCTTTCTAGAGTTCCAATCATAAGTGCATATGATCCAAGTAGATAAACTATGTTAGCTTATGCCTCTCCCTCATATGAAATTGCAATAATGATTACCGATCTTGTTAACAATTTCCTAGGACAATTCCGCACACCAACCCATCATTATTCCACACTCGCTATTTGTAATATATTATAATATATTCCAACTTTATGTTAACATTATCTATTTTTATATTTTAGCTCTCTGATATCATGCAGAGTTATCCTCTTCATACCCACAACATAGTTTATTTCTCGTTTCTAGATGGAAGGAAATGTTCGGTGTATGTAGAGTCATATAAGTGGCAGATAGGACTTGAGAGAATATTGATCTTACCTTTAGCTCCTTGTGGGTTCGACACTCCATACTTATCGCTTCCATCTTTGGAAATTGCTATGATGATTCCTTGCACTTGGGGATTATCAAGCTCTTTTCCGGCGCCGTTGCCAGGGAGCAATAGCGTGGGGTTGATATTCTCGTGTGTGCTTGTTTGCTTTCTTCACTAAGTAGATTTTGTTTCCCTTTGTTTTTGTTTTATTTAGTTGTGTGTGACGGTGTCCTGGACTAGGGGGTACACACCACGTCGTCTCCCCAGCTGGATCGGGCCGAGGACCCCCTTGGCGGTTCACTCATGGCCCACTTTGGGCAGGCCATGCCGCACACGAGGAAGATTCCACAAGACTTGATGATCAGCTGGATCTGGAGTCCGTTCGGGGCTCCGGAGAGGGGAATCCGTCGCCATCGTCATCATCAACCATCCTCCATCACCAATTTCATGATGCTCACCGCCGTGTGTGAGTAATTCCATTGTAGGCTTGCTGGATGGTGATGGGTTGGATGAGATTTATCATGTAATCGAGTTAGTTTTGTTAGGGTTTGATCCCTAGTATTCACTATGTGCTAATGCTTTGTTCGGTACTCTATTAAAAGGATGCCTTAATATCCCTTAGTTTCCATTAGGACCCCGCTGCCACAGGAGTGTAGGACAAAAGATGTCATGCAAGTTCTTTTCCATAAGCACGTATGACTATATTCGGAATATATGCCTACATTACATTGATGAATTGGAGCTAGTTCTGTGTGACCCTATGTTATGACTATGTAACATCCCAAAATTCTAAATTTTGGAATGTTATAATAAATAGATAGATTTGATTGATTGTTTGATTGATTGTCTGAAAGTGAGTGAATTCGAAACTTTTGAAAGTTAAATGAGAGAGAATAAAAGGACTTTCCCAAACTTTCATATTTGCTTTTTGATCTCCGTGAATTCAAATTATTTTCAAATACAAAACCCTTGAGTGAAGATGATATGACTTCTTCCATTTAAAAATGAAAAGGGTGTTTGAAAAATATTTGAATTCCATTGGGAAATATTTTCCAATTCAGAAACTTTATGCAACTCAATGATTTTCACGAGAGAAGATAAAATGACTTCTTCAAATTATGAAATATGAGTTGGGAGTTTCAAAGGATCAATTTCAAGTCCTTTTGGAATTAATTTTCAATTTGGATTTATTTGAGTTTTATTCAAATTAATTTCCTCCAAAAATAAAATATATGGAAAATAGGGTAACATGATTCCCTACATTAGAAAATTGGAGGAAAATTAATTTGAAATCATTTTGGTATTTTTGAAATGATTTTAGTTGGATTTTAATAGACCAGTAGCACTCTTTGATTTATCTGAATTTGTGTGGATTTTATTTGAAGTTATAAAAATGTTCACCATGTAGAAAATCTTTTTCTGAAAATTTTGATATATTATATGCCTATATAATATTTTTATTTATTTTGCTTTTATTATTTTATTTGTATGGAAAATAATGTTTAAAAAAAACTTCCCTCACCGACGTGGCCGGCCCAGCCGAAGCCAGGCCAAGGCCCAGCTCCGCGCCGCCTCGCCCGTCGTACCCGACCGGGACTCCTCCCGGAGTCCGGTGCCGCCCCTTCCCCACCCACCGTGCCTACCCTCCTCCTATAAAGCCGCCGCCCGGACACCCCTCTCTCTCCCGCATCTCGCCGCTCGAAGCCGAGCCGCCGCTGCGCTGTTGGAGCCACCGCCGCACTCGCCGGAGTTCAAGCTCTGACGAGATCCGCCGCCCTCACCCCGCACCGTTCTGTCGCCCTCGACCGGAGCTGCCGCCTCCCTCGTCTCCGCCTCGTCGCCCCGCTCCTTCTGGTGGTGATGCCCGAGCCGGAGAACCACCGGAGCCGCCTCCCCGTTCAAACGCCGAAGCCGCCGCCACCGGAGTCGCCCGCCGCCGTTATATAGCCTTTTCATTTTATTTTATTTCTGCCAGGGACCCGTCTGTGATTAGAATTTTACAGATTAGTCCCTAATTTTCAAATGGTCATAACTTTTTACTCATTAGTCCAAATCTAACGAAACCAACGCCCACGTCTTCGTTATGATCTCCTCTATCCGGATAAACAACTTAAATATGTCTTTTTTGAAAAGTTTAAAATTTGAATTAGATCAGATTTGAATTCAAACTTCGTTTGATCATAACTTGAGTTTCGTAACTCTGATTTAGTTGATTCTTTTTGCAAATCAAAGCTCTTGACCTAAACATTCTGATAAGGCCAAATTCACATAATTTTGGTATTGTTAGAAATTGTTTTATGTTGCAAGAGTTATTTTCTTGGTTTTGATGTTTTCCGAATCGTCTTTTTCGTTCTTCTCGATCTTTTGAGTGATTGCTTATGTGTGGTTACTATTGATTGCTTACGATAGATTGACCGGAGTGTGACGAGTAGAACTATCAAGAGTTTTGAGTGCGCATCATCTTCATCAACATTGCAGGCAAGTAACACTTTGATCATACCTTTTTCTACAACCCAGTTTTATTGCATTAGATCAATCCTCACACATTGCATGATTAGGATCTAATTAAATTGTGGGATGGGAAGTAGATGAGGTAGTACCTATTACCTGTTTATTATCAAACCTTTCGGAGTTACTTATATGTTTGCTCATTATGCCATGCTATGCTAGTAGATGTGGATTGGGTGAGTGATATCCATGACAGATGTGAGATTGATAATTAAGGGTTTATCTAAGGTGGCAACCTAGCACACATCTGGGTGGATTGAGGCACCTGGGGTTACCAGGACTTGCCTGTTTTATTTGGACCGCCACCCAGGCTCAAAGGGATCATGAGATTATTCATACTAGAAACTTCCGTGTGCAGCCACAAGCCATTATGGGCTCTGGCATAATTGACTAAGTTGTGCGAACTCTTACAGTGGTAGACTAGCAGATGTAGGGGATGTAGGTGGTACGGTCTACCGATCGTAAGGTGCTAGCGCTTCTGAAAGACTATGTCTCGGTCATCCGTTTCTCAAACACCCTATAGTGCGAGAAACCAAACGGAGGCGATCGAGTCTTGTGGGGAAAAGTGCGCAAACCTCTGCAGAGTGTAACAAACTAATCATGATTAGCCGTGTCCCCGGTTATGGACATCTTGAGTATCTAGTTCTTGGATTATCCTATTGATCTCATCACGTTACTTTAAATGAATATTGTTGGGTTTAATGATGTTACTTAATTGGGATTGAGAATGCTGTCAACCATTCTCAATGTTCAACAACCACCATGATAGTTAAATAAAATTTATTCCTTTGAAGTAGGGAAAAATTGGCTTTACGCAAAAACCTTATAACCATAGAGCTTTTCCACCAGCCAAATATGCATATAGTGATAGCCTTTATTCATCATTCTCTATGGTGTGAATTTGTCAGTACATTCAATGTACTGACCCGTCTCGGGCTGCAACGTCTCATGTTGCAGGTTTCTTATGACGAGTAAGTGATACGTTAGGGTTACGATTTCTACACTCAACTTTGCCGTTGGTGTTGATGGGAATCCACAACCTTGTTGCTTCCGCTATATGGATTGAGGTAATAGTATTTACGTTACTTTATACATGTGATTTATCTCTGTTATAAATCCTTCGAGTACTGTGTGTGTCAGCATACCGATCCAGGGATGGCACTTAAGCACAGAGACTTGATCCATTCGGGTCGGGTTGCTACAAGATGGTATCAGAGCACATGTTGACTGTAGGACGTGACCCTAGAAACTGGCAAGCCCGTAGCAAAGATTTTTTCTCTACAACTTTCCCTTTCAAAAGGACCTTTTACCTCTCTTCTCTTCTGAGCTTATTCAAAAATTCTCTTTAGTGAGACCATACCCCTTTCCCCTTTTGACCACATGAAGATTCGACTGATGAGACCACTCCAAGAAGTACAAGATATCGGACAACTAAGACCACTTCGAAATGAAGAGTATTTTCCATGCATCTGAATAATGGAAACTACAACGGTTGAAGGCCGAAGACAAGTAGAATTTGAAGGCTCTGAAGAATTCCCAGATTTGTATGACCTAGGAAGGCTACCCTTATGGAACTTGGCAGACTATGGAAGTTGTCAATACCCGAGATCACGGTGTATCGGAGAAAGACTAAAACAAGGAGCATGAGAACTCAAAGTTTTGAGGCAGGAGATATCAACTATGGAATGATAGCGCATGGAAATGACAAGAGTAGAAACCCAGCTATCCAGCGTGTTATGGCCCGCTTATGCTATTGTCACCATGCTGAGTGGATGCATTTCATCAGAATGGATTTAATGGTAGAAGGCTGATGGAGCACCTATTAGTAAGATGAAGTTTTAACCTTAGCTAGTGTATCACCAGGATCTGGAGTATTACATCAAGAAGTTAAGATGGAGCCACAAGAAGCCGTATTTGAAAGGAAGCATTTTGTGAAGAACTCAGGACCCAAAAGTTGAAAGTAGCCAAGCTAGAGTAGAAAAACCTCGAGATATCGAAGATTCGTCAGAAACGGAAGGACAGTAGTACCATGGTTCATGCCAATGTTGAAACCCAGAAGTTTGGAATGCCACTCCAGAAATATTAAAGGACGTCACGAGAAACTTTTTGTCAACAGAGAGGATCTGGAAGAAGAAATTGAGAAGGACAAACACGATCGGAAGAAGCCATTGGAGGCATGAACAAGACTTGAAGAGTTTGGCGACGTTGACCTTAGAAGATCAAACCCCTGTTATACACCTATGTTAGATGCGACAATTGTGAGCTGTCATTTGTTTGTTTTTTTCCGACAGCCACAATAAAATCTGTCTTTTCAAAACTTTTGTTTGTATTGTGTGTATCCCTCTCTATCTGTCTTATCTTAACCCAAACCCACATGGACCCAATAGAGGATGAATGGAGATGACCTTGTATTTTCTGGACCGATGAGTCAGTTGGAGACAGACCGATGGATTCAGAACATGGAGGATCATATGGAGAACAACCCTATAGTCAGAAAGGATATGGCCCAGCATGCTCTTCAATGCTTTGAAAGAGGTGCTGCTACTTGGTGGAGGATGTACCAAACCATCAATGGATGGCAAGGAGTAACCACTTGGAAAGAATTTAAGTTGACTTTGCTAAAGTCTCAGTTTGTGTCCCAGAAATTGAAGCCTTATGGAAAGGATATGAAAAAAAACTTGTGCATGCAAGCTTTGTGGAGAAATAGGACACAACCATAAAGAACACAAGGATGAATGCCCTAATTGTGAAGGAAGTCACCCAGCTGAAGAATGCCCAACTAGGCAGATCACTTGTTTCTTGTGTGAAGGGACTACCCACTGCCCTGCTCAATGTCACATTTACCCCATGGTACAAAGAACCATCCAGCAGAAGAAAGAAGCAACGGGAGGAGCCCTTATGGAAAGTTTAGAAGAACCTGTGATGAAGGAAGATGTGGAGGACACACCCAAAGAAGAGCCAATTAAACCCTGCACCAAGTCATGCTATTCATGTGGAGAAGAAGGACACATCTCCCAGAATTGTTTGAATGGGGATTTAGTAGAATTCCCGACAGAGGAAGTAGAGTATGACCCACTGGAAATAGAAGCTCTGATGGGAATGGAAAAGTCCAGAAAGAGAAGTAGATTGGATTCCAGGAAGGATCTGAGTCATGTCACCTGTTATAAGTGCAAGGAGTCAGGGCACTACCTCAGCAATTGCCCAAAAAGGAAGCCAAGGACCCAAGTAGGCTATGTAATCACAAGGAAACCTCGAAACTTGTCAGAAGTAATATGTTTTAGTTGTAAAGGAGCAGGGCACTTTGCTAGAGAATGCCCCAAGGAGACGGAAACTTGTGCTAGATAGTTGAGTTTGCAACAAAAGAAATGGAGTAGTAGAAGTGAGAACATTTTCTTTTATATTGAGGTGTTGAGTTGAGACTTGTAATGGAAAAGCAAGAGATTGTAATCATTGGAGAATGAATAAAGTAGCAACGTTGGTACTGATATGGATTTTATGAGTTGTTACTCTATGAAGAAGGATTTTGACCATTTTTTTAGGATATAAGAAATATGGTCTATGGAAGGTTTGTGCATTTTAAGGGTGGTAGTACCCTGTAATGGATTTCAGACAAAAATGAATACGAGTTTTGTCTCGATATGTGTGATGCCCCAAGAGTATGTGGGATGAAGTTGGAGATTGATAGTTGTTTGGACCAAAGGTGATCAAAGGAGTCAGAAGAGAATGTTAAGTTAATTCGAGATAGACTGAAGGTAGCTTAGTCCAGGCAGAAGAGTTATGTAGACTCAAAAACTCAAGGAGGTAGTCTATGAAATTGGAGACAGAGCATGTCTTCATGTGTTCCCTCTGCGAGGAGTTAAACGAATTGGAGTTAAGGTAAAGTTAGCCCCGAGATTTGTAGGACCATACCGAGTTTTGGAGCGTATGAGAGAAGTGGCCTACAAGTTGGAGTTACCCGAAGGACTGTCAGGAGTTCAGGATGTGTTTCACGGTTCCAAGTTGAAGAAGTGCCATGCAGAGATGGCCAATATTCCTGTGTAAGGACGTTTGACCCTGGAAAGGATAATGATGTTCCACGAAGTGGAATATGGACTTCATAACTATAAGTTTTTATCTCAGTATGAGGGATACCCCACGAGGATGAAGAGATGAATTAATATTGGATATAAATGAGGTGTGATGTCGGAAATATGGATCAATGGAAACTCCTTGATGAGTCTAAGTAATCAAGTCTTAGTTTGGTGCCAATAGAAGGAAGACAGTACAATTGGATGGATTTAAGAATACTAGGAAGTTGGAAGTTGGAATAATGATCAATTGCCCAATGATAAGTTCAAGGACTACAAGTGATGAGATGTGCCATAACCCATAGGCCCCAGGACCTGCCAAGAAGCAAGCACATTCTTGCTGAAGGAAAAACCCTAGAAGAGGATATGCTCCTATCGACCAGACGATTTTATAGGAGTAACGCAAATCTGAGAGTTGTGAAGGAACGATAGATGGTTGTTTGGCTTGCAGGATCTATGGATTTATCCGAACTTGGTTCGTCGACAAGAGTAATTCTGCAATGCTTGTGAGGATGACCGAGTGTTAGAATGCGAGATTCACTAAAGCATATACAGGGTAATGATTTGGGTGCGGGATGGATTGATCACCATACTGACTTACTCTTATTATTCGCCTTGCTATGTGGGATGGTAAATCTGAGTGACTTACCTATAGTAGAGAGACGACGATCAAAACCTTGTTTAAGCCTTAGAATGGTATAGGTATTTTCCCCTGTACATGGCAGCTTTTTGCCAACCGTAGGTTATACGGTGAGGATCAACCCAGACCCATTTCCTGCAGGAGAAACCACAAATTTTTGACCACCATGAGATATCGATAGTTGTTTAGTTTTGGCGCCAGACCTATCAGCTATGAAGACCCAATCTCGGAATAACCTTACTAAGAGGAAAGGACAAAAGAATTGAGGAAAAAGGTTATGCCGTTACCAGAAGAGCCAGAGAACGAATTTTACTAAAGATCTGAGAAGGCCGACACTGTCAAGGTTAAGGATGGAGTATATGAGTTTGATGGAACTGTAACCATGCTTCTAAGGGTGGTAGCACCTCAGACCCCTGGGACGATCGATGGATTTTGAGGAGACCCCCAAACCCTATCCTTTTCTTGCTAGCCTCTCCGAATCTCGAGGACGAGATTCATTTTAAGGGTGGTAGGTTTGTAACATCCCAAAATTCTAAATTTTGGAATGTTATAATAAGTAGATAGATTTGATTGATTGTTTTATTGATTGTCTGAAAGTGAGTGAATTCGAAACTTTTGAAAGTTAAATGAGAGGGAATAAAAGGACTTTCCCAAACTTTCATATTTGCCTTTTGATCTCCGTGAATTCAAATTCTTTTCAAATACAAAACCCTTGAGTGAAGATGATATGACTTCTTCCATTTAAAAATGAAAAGGGTGTTTGAAAAATATTTGAATTCCATTGGGAAATATTTTCCAATTCAGAAACTTTATGCAACTCAATGATTTTCACGAGAGAAGATAAAATGACTTCTTCAAATTATGAAATATGAGTTGGGAGATTCAAAGGATCAATTTCAAGTCCTTTTGGAATTAATTTTCAATTTGGATTTATTTGAGTTTTATTCAAATTATTTTCCTCCAAAAATAAAATATATGGAAAATAGGGTAACATGATTCCCTACATTAGAAAATTGGAGGAAAATTAATTTGAAATCATTTTGGTATTTTTAAAATGATTTTAGTTGGATTTTAATAGACCAGTAGCACTCTTTGATTTATCTGAATTTGTGTGGATTTTATTTGAAGTTATAAAAATGTTCACCGTGTAGAAAATCTTTTTCTGAAAATTTTGATATATTATATGCCTATATAATATTTTTATTTATTTTGCTTTTATTATTTTATTTGTCTGGAAAACAATGTTTAAAAAAAACTTCCCTCACCGACTGGGCCGGCCCAGCCGAAGCCAGGCCAAGGCCCAGCTCCGCGCCGCCTCGCCCGTCGTCCCCGACCGGGACTCCTCCCGGAGTCCGGCGCCACCCCGTCACCGGCTGCCCCTTCCCCACGCCACCGTGCCTCCCCTCCTCCTATAAAGCCACCGCCCGGACACCCCTCTCTCTCCCGCATCTCGTCGCTCGAAGCTGAGCCGCCGCCGCGGCGGTTGCAGCCACCGCCGCACTCGCCGGAGTTTGAGCTCCGATGAGATCCGCCGCCATCGCCCCGCACCGTTCCGTCGCCCTCGACCGGAGCTGCCGCCTCCCTCGTCTCCACCTCGTCGCCCCGCTCCTTCTGGTGGTGACGCCCGAGCCGGAGAGCCACCGGAGCTGCCTCCCCGTTCAAACGCCGAAGCCGCCGCCACCGTCTTCCTCGCCACCGACGTCGCCCGTCGCCGCGGTACTCCTCCCCGCCTCTCGTCCGTTGGATTTAGATCAAACGGATTAGATCCGTTCGTTTTTTTCTAATCTAGCGAACGGTTTGTTCGTTAGCGTTCGTTAGCGAATGTTCGTTATATAGCCTTTTCGTTTTATTTTATTTCTGCCAGGGACCCGTCTGTGATTAGAATTTTACAGATTAGTCCCTAATTTTCAAATGGTCATAACTTTTTACTCGTTAGTCCAAATCCAACGAAACCAATGCCCACGTCTTCGTTATGATCTCCTCTATCCGGATAAACAACTTAAACATGTTTTTTTTGAAAAGTTTAAAATTTGAATTAGATCAGATTTGAATTCAAACTTCGTTTGATCATAACTTGAGTTTCGTAACTCCGATTTAGTTGATTCTTTTTGCAAATCGAAGCTCTTGACCTAAACATTCTAATAAGGCCAAATTCACATAATTTTGGTACTGTTAGAAATTGTTTTATGTTGCAAGAGTTATTTTCTTGGTTTTGATGTTTTCCGAATCGTCTTTTTCGTTCTTCTCGATCTTTTGAGTGATTGCTTATGTGTGGTTACTATTAATTGCTTATGATAGATTGACCGGAGTGTGACGAGTAGAACTATCAAGAGTTTTGAGTGCGCATAATCTTCATCAACATTGCAGGCAAGTAACACTTTGACCATACCTTTTTCTACAACCCAGTTTTATTGCATTAGATCAATCCTCACACATTGCATGATTAGGATCTAATTAAATTGTGGGATGGGAAGTAGATGAGGTAGTACCTATTACCTGTTTATTATCAAACCTTTGGGAGTTACTTCTATGTTTGCTCATTATGCCATGCTATGCTAGTAGACGTGGATTGGGTGAGTGATATCCATGACAGATGTGAGATTGATAATTAAGGGTTTATCTAAGGTGGCAACCTAACACACATCTGGGTGGATTGAGGCACCTGGGGTTACCAGGACTTGCCTGTTTTATTTGGACCGCCACCCAGGCTCAAAGGGATCATGAGATTATTCATACTAGAAACTTCCGTGTGCAGCCACAAGCCATTATGGGCTCTGGCATAGTTGACTAAGTTGTGCGAACTCTTACAGTGGTAGACTAACAGATTTAGGGGATGTAGGTGGTACGGTCTACCCGATCGTAAGGTGCTAGCGCTTCTGAAAGACTATGTCTCGGTCATCTGTTTCTCAAACACCCTGTAGTGCGAGAAACCAAACGGAGGCGATCGAGTCTTGTGGGGAAAAGTGCGCAAACCTCTGCAGAGTGTAACAAACTAATCATGATTAGCCGTGTCCCCGGTTATGGACATCTTGAGTATCTAGTTCTTGGATTATCCTGTTGATCTCATCATGTTACTTTAAATGAATATTGTTGGGTTTAATGATGTTACTTAATTGGGATTGAGAATGCTGTCAACCATTCTCAATGTTCAACAACCACCATGATAGTTAAATAAAATTTATTCCTTTGAAGTAGGGAAAAATTGGCTTTACGCAAAAACCTTATAACCATAGAGCTTTTCCACCAGCCAAATATGCATGTAGTGATAGCCTTTATTCATCATTCTCTATGGTGTGAATTTGCCAGTACATTCAATGTACTGACCCGTTTCGGGCTGCAACGTCTCATGTTGCAGGTTTCTTATGACGAGTAAGTGATACGTTAGGGTTACGATTTCTACACTCAACTTTGCCGTTGGTGTTGATGGGAATCCACAACCTTGTTGCTTCCGCTATATGGATTGAGGTAATAGTATTTACGTTACTTTATACATGTGATTTACCTCTGTTATAAATCCTTCGAGTACTGTGTGTGTCAGCATACCGATCCAGGGATGACACTTAAGCACAGAGACTTGATCCATTCGGGTCGGGTCGCTACAGACTATTACATGATGAACCGCATCCGGCATAATTCTCCATCACCGATCCATTGCCTATGAGCTTTCCATATATTGTTCTTCGCTTATTTACTTTTTCGTTGCTATTGCTATCATCACTACAAAAACATTACTTTTGCTACCGTTACCACTACTATCATATTACTTAATTTGCTACTAAATACTTTGCTGCAGATATTAAGTTTCCTGGTGTAGTTGAATTGACAACTCAGCTGCTAATACTTGAGAGTATTCTTTGGCTCCCCTTGTGTCGAATCAATAAATTTGGGTTGAATACTCTACCCTCAAAAACTATTGCGATCCCCTATACTTGTGGGTTATCAAGACTATTTTCTGGCGCCGTTGCCGGGGAGCATAGCCTATTCTTTGAGTCACTTGGGATTTATATCTGCTTATCATTATGAAGAACTTGAGAGATCCAAAAACTAAGATTTATCCCTCAACTACGAGGGGAGGTAAGGAACTGCCATCTAGCTCTGCACTTGATTCACCTTTTATTTGAGTAAGCTTGCGACACCTAAACCTGCTTCTGTTATACGTTCTGATATGTCGCATGTTATTGATGATGCCACTTCTGCTATGCATCATACTTATGATGAAACTACTTCTATGCTTGATACTAATGTGACACTTGGTGAATTTCTTGATGAACAACTTGCTAGGGTTAGAGAGAATGAAAATATTGAATATGATAATATTGATGAAAGTGATGATGAAGACTCACATGTTATTCCTGGGGGTTATGTTTTTGAAAAAGAAGCTGCTCTAGCTATTTTAGCTTACAAAGATAGATACGAACTTAAGAGGTTATTAGCTAAATGGAATAAGCAATCTCTAAATGCTAGGATGAAACCTGACCCTGCTTTTGCTACTTCACCTATCTTTGTTACTTATAAGGATTATGAATTCTCTGTTGATCCTGATATAATTACTTTGGTTGGATCTGATCCTTTTCATGGCAATGACTCTGAAACTGTTGTGGAACATCTTACTAAATTAAATGATATAGCCACCCTGTTCACTAATGATGAGAAAACTCGTTACTTTTATATCCTTAAAATATTTCCGTTCTCATTAAAGGGTGATGCTAAGATATGGTTTAATTCTCTTGATCCTGGTTGTGTGCGTAGTCCCTAGGATATGATTTATTACTTCTCTGCTAAATATTTCCCTGCTCCTAAGAAACAAGCTGCCTTAAGGGATATATATAATTTGGTGCAAATTGAAGAAGAGAATATCCCACAAGCTTGGGGGAGGCTTCTCAAGTTACTTAATGCTTTGCCTCATCATCCTCTTAAGAAAAATGAAATACTTGATATCTTTTATAATGGACTAACCGATACTTCCAGAGATTACCTGGATAGTTGTGCTGGTTCTGTTTTCAGGGAAAGAACACCGGATGAAGCTGGAATTCTATTGAATAATATGTTGACAAATGAAAATAATTGGACACTTCCTGAACCAACTCCTGAGCCTATTCCTAAACCAACTCCGAAGAAGAGAGGTGTTCTATTTCTCAGTCCTGAAGATATGCAAGAGGCAAAGAAATCTATGAAAGAAAAAGGTATTAAAGCTGAAGATGTTAAGAATTTACCTCCTATTGAAGAAATACACGGTCTTAATTTACCTCCTGTTGAAGAAACATATGATCTTGATCCATCACCTATTGAAGAAACCCATGGTCTTGATAACCCGACACAGGTAGTAAAGGTAAATTCTCTCTATAGATTTGATGAAGGTGATATCCCTCGTTATAAGTTTGCTAGACAATGCTTAGATGAGTTTGACAATTTCATTGTTAAACAAGAAAACTTTAATGCTTGTTTTGGTAGACAATTGAAATACAATTCAAATATGCTTGAACACTTGGGTGATTACATGGCTAATGTCAAAGGTGAACTTAAACTTATTAGTAAACATGCTTCTATGGTTACCACTCAGGTAGAACAAGTACTTAAAGCTCAAAATGATTTGCTCAATGAATTTAATAGTAAGAATAATGATAGAGCTAATAGAGTGGCTACTAGAACTGGTAGAATGACTTAGGAACCTTTGTATCCTGAAGGCCACCATAAGAGAATTGAGCAAGATTCTCAGAGAAATAATGTAGATGCACCTAATCCTTCTAATAGGAAGAAAAAGAAAAATGATTGGACTTTGCATTCTTCTAGTAAACCTATTACTGAAACACCTAAGAATCCAAATGATATTTCTATCTCTGGTGGTGAAACACAATCTGGTAATGAACTGAAACTAGTGATAATGTTAACGATAATGTTCATGATGATGCTCAACCTAGTAATGATAATGATATAGAAATTGAACCTGCTATTGATCTTGATAACCCACAATCAAAGAATCAACGTTATGATAAGAAAGACTTTGTTGCTAGGAAACATGGTAAATAAAGAGAACCATGGGTTCAGAAACCCATGCCTTTTCCTCCCAAACCATCCAAGAAAATGGATGATGAGGATTTTGAGCGCTTTGCTGAAATGATTAGACCTATCTACGTATGCGGTTAACTGATATGCTCAAAATGAATCCTCATGCTAAGTATATGAAAGATATTGTTACAAATAAAAGAATGATACCGGAAGCTGAAATTTCCACCATGTTTGCTAATTATACTTTTAAAGGTGGAATACCTAAGAAACTAGGAGATCCCGGTGTACCAACTATACCATGCTCCATTAAAAGAAACTATGTTAAAACTGCTTTATGTGATCTTGGATCCGGTGTTAGTGTTATGCCACTCTCTTTATATCATAGACTTTATTTGAATAAGTTGACACCTACTGAAATATCTTTGCAAATGGGTGATAAATCAACTGCTATACCTGTCGGTACATGTGAGGATGTACCTGTTGTAGTTGCAAACGTTACTATTTTAACGGACTTTGTTATTCTTGATATTCCCGAGGACGATAGTATGTCTATTATTTTTGGAAGACCCTTTTTGAATACTGCAGGGGCTGTTATTGATTGCACTAAAGGCAATGTCACTTTTCATGTTAATGGTAATGAGCATACGGTACACTTTCCGAGGAAACAACCTCAAGTTCATAGTATCAACTCTATTGGAAAAATTCCATCGATTATTATTGGAGGTTTTGAATTTCCTCTACCTACTGTCAAAAGAAATATGATATTCTTATTATTGGGGATGTGCATATCCCCGTTGAGGTAACATAGTGTTATTCGAAATTTCTCCGGTTCCATGTTATTCTGAATGAGTTCGTTAACAAGACTTGATCAACCTTGTTAGTGGATTCCTTTTGATAAGCATGAGATGGATGAAACTAGAAGGCACAACCTTCTGCACCCTACTTTTACTTTCTGTTATTTATATTAAATAAAATAAAAATAGTATTTTCCTGTCTGTTATCTGATTTATCCGTGCAATATAAAAATACCCCAAAAATAAAAGTTCTCCAAATGCCCTAAAATTTAAATAAGATTTTTTCTAGAATATTTGAGAATATTTGGCACTGAGAACACATCAGGAGGAGCTGGCACCTGGCCACGAGGGTCAGGGGCATGCCCCCTTGCCTCGTGGGCCCACGGTGGCCCTCCTCCACTTATCCTTTCACCCACACAATCCTTCCTCCCACAACCACGAATATTCAGCTCAAACCTGAGTCCAAGCTCATTTTGCTGCAATTTTCGATCTCCTTGCTCAAAGCACCTGATAACCCACAAGTATAGGGGATCGCAACAGTTTTCGAGGGTAAAGTATTCAACCCAAATTTATTGATTCGACACAAGGGGAGCCAAAGAATACTCTCAAGTATTAGCAGCTGAGTTGTCAATTCAACCACACCTGGAAACTTAATATCTGCAGCAAAGTGTTTAGTAGCAAAGTAATATGATAGTAGTAGTAACGGTAGCAAAAGGTAACAGTAGTAAAAGTAATGTTCTTGGTATTTTGTAGTGATTATAGCAATAGCAACGGGAAAGTAAATAAGCGAAGAACAATATATGGAAAGCTCTTAGGCAATGGATCAATGATAGAGAATTATGCCGGATGCGGTTCATCATGTAACAGTCATAACCTAGGGTGACACAGAACTAGCTCCAGTTCATTGATATAATGTAGGCATGTATTCCGAATATAGTCATACGTGCTTATGGAAAAGAACTTGCATGACATATTTTGTCCTACCCTCCCATGGCAGCGGGGTCCTTACGGAAACTAAGGGATATTAAGGCCTCCTTTTAATAGAGTACCGGAACAAAGCATTAACACATAGTGAATACATGAACTCCTCAAACTACGGTCATCACCGGTAAGTATCCCGATTATTGTCACTTCGGGGTTAACGGATCATAACACATAATAGGTGACTATAGACTTGCAAGATAGGATCAAGAAAACTCATATATTGATGAAAACATAATAGGTTCAGATCTGAAATCATGGCACTCGGGCCCTAGTGACAAGCATTAAGCATAGCAAAGTCATAGCAACATCAATCTCAGAACATAGTGGACACTAGGGATCAAACCCTAACAAAACTAACTCGATTACATGATAGATCCCATCCAACCCATCACCGTCCAGCAAGCCTACGATGGAATTACTCACGCACGGCGGTGAGCATCATGAAATTGGTGATGGAGGATGGTTGATGATGATGATGGCGATGGGTTCCCCTCTCCGGAGCCCCGAACGGACTCCAGATCATCCCTCCCGAGAGGTTTTAGGGCTTGGCGGTGGCTCCGTATCGTAAAATGCGATGAATTCTTCTCTCTAATTTTTTTCTCCCCGAAACACAATATATAGAGTTGGAGTTGGAGTCGGAGAGGCAACAGGGGGCCCACGAGGTAGGGGGCGCGCCCCCACCCTCGTGGAGAGGTGGTGGGCCCCCTGGCCTTCATCTTTTGCAGGTATTTTTCATATTTTCTGAAAATTTGCTCCATGAAGTTTCAGGTCATTCCGAGAACGTTTGTTTCTGCACATAAATAACACCATGGTAATTCTGTTGAAAACAACGTCAGTCCTGGTTAGTTCCATTCAAATCATGCAAGTTAGAGTCCAAAACAAGGGCAAAAGTGTTTGGAAAAGTAGATACATTGGAGATGTATCAACTCCCCCAAGCTTAAACCTTTGCTTGTCCTCAAGCAATTCAGTTGATAAAAAGAATGTGATAAAAAATCTGTTACAAACTCTGTTTGCTCTTGTTATTGTAAATATGTAAAGCCAGCATTCAAGTTTTTAGCAAAGATTATAACTAACCAAATTCGCAATAACGCTTAGGTCTCAAGTTTACTCATATCAATAGCATAATCAACTAGCGAGCAATAATAATACATCTCAAATGACAACACTTTCTCAAAACAATCATAATATGATATAACAAGATGGTATCTCACTAGCCCTTTCTGAGACCGGAAAACATAAATGCAGAGCACCTTTAAAGACCAAGGGCTGACTAGACATTGTAATTCATGGTAAAAGAGATCCAGTCAAGTCATACTCAATGTAAACTAACAGTAATGAATGCAAATGACAGTGGTGCTCTCCAAGTGGTGCTTTTTAAGAAGAAGATGATGACTCAGCATAAAAGTAAATAGATAGGCCCTTCGCAGAGGGAAGCAGGGATTTGTAGAGGTGCCAGAGCTCGGTTTTGAAATAGAGGTGAATAATATTTTGAGCGGTATACTTTCATTGTCAACATAACAACCAAGAGATGGCGATATCTTCCATGCTACACACATTATAGGCGGTTCCCAAACAGAATGGTAAAGTTTATACTCCCCCTTCCACCAACAAGCATCAATCCATGGCTTGCTCGAAACAACGAGTGCCTCCAACTAACAAGAGTCCCAGGGGGAGTTTTGTTTGCAATTATTTTGATTTAGTTTGCATAAAGCATGGGACTGGGCATCCCGGTGACCAGCCATTTATCTCGTGAGTGAGGAGCGGAGTCCACTCCTCTTGAGAATAACCCGCCTAACATGGAAGATACAAACAACCCTAGTTGATACATGAGCTATTTGAGCATACAAAACAGGATATTTATTTGAAGGTTTAGAGTTTGGCACATACAAATTTACTTGGAACTGCATGTAGATACCGTATATAGGTATAGTGGAATCATGTGGAATAACTTTGGGGTTTAAGGGATTGGATGCACAAGCAGTATTCCCGCTTAGTACAAGTGAAGGCTAGCAAAAGAATGGGAAGCGACCAGCTAGAGAGCGACAACAGTCATGAACATGCATTAAAATTAATCAACACCGAATGCAAGCACGAGTAGGATATAATCCACCATGAACATAAATATCATGAAGGCTATGTTGATTTTGTTTCAACTACATGCGTGAACATGCGCCAAGTCAAGTCACTTAAATCATTCAGAGGAGGATACCATCCTATCATACCACATCATAACCATTTCAATAGCATGTTGGCACGCAAGGTAAACCATTATGACTCATAGCTAATCAAGCATGGCACAAGAAACTATGATCTCTAGTTGTCATTGCAAACATGTTTATTCATAATAGGCTGAATCAGGAATGATGAACCGATCATATTTACAAAAACAAAAGAGGTTGAGTTCATACCAGCTTTTCTCATCTCAGTCAGTCCATCATATATCATCATAATTGCCTTTCACTTGCACGACCGAATAGTGTGAATAATAATAATAGTGCACGTGCATTGGACTAAGCTGGAATCTGCAAGCATTCAATAAATAGGAGAAGACAGGACAATATGGGCTCTTTTGTCAGATCAACAAGTATGCATATAAGAGCCACTTCAACAATTTAATTATGGTCTTCTCCTATCGACCCCAAAGAAAAGAAAAGAAATAAAACTATTTATACGAGAAAGCTCCCAACAACCAAAAGAAGAACATGAAATATTTTTGGGTTTTCTTTTTAATTACTACTACAAGCATGGAAAGTAAACTAACTAAAAGCTACAACTAATTTTTTTGGTTTTTCTTAAGGTTTTTTAAACACACAAGAAGAAAGCATAAAAAGGAAAATAAACTAGCACGGGTGATACAATGAAAAAGTATGAGCACCGACATCTAGCAATGAGTGTGTGAACATAAATGTAATGTCGGTGGGAAATACGTACTCCCCCAAGCTTAGGCTTTTGGCGTAAGTTGGTCTATGGCCACGGCTAGCCTGGCGGATATCCATAATAGTAGCTGGGGTCGTTCTGCGATGCAGCGGCTATTGCCTGCTGAGCTGCAGCGTGGCGACGAGTGGCCTCCGATCTCCTCTCGTACTCATCTGCCTCCTCTCTGGTAATAGTATATCTTCCTTTTGCCTGATGATCAAAGAAGGTAGGAACATGGAGAGTAATATGGACAGCACGACGTCTGTCAAAGATTAGTCGATACTGGAGAGGTGATTCATTCCTCTCAACAAACTGATGGTGAACCATAGCATTAAAGTCTAGGTAAACATGAGGTAATTCAATATCATCTTCGCGTATGGCTATACCAAGAAAATTAGCTATGCGGGTTGCATAAATTCCTCCAAAGAAATCTCCATTAAATCTATTAAGATGCAACCTACGTGCAACAATGGCTCCCAAATTATAAGATTTATCTCCTAACACAACACTTGTAAGAATACTGAGGTCGGGGACACACATGTGACATGCCTCATCTTTACCATTAATGCATCTACCTATGAAGAGAGCAAAATAATGTATAGTAGGAAAGTGAATGCTCCCTGTGGTAGCTTGTGTAATATATCTAGATTGTCCCACAGTTATGCTAGCAAGAAAATCTCTAAATTCAGATTTGCGAGGATCCCTTATACTACCCCATTGTGGAAGTTTGCAAGCAGTGGTAAAATCCTCTAAGTCCATAGTATAAGAATTTTCATAAAGATCAAACAGGACAGTTGGAGAATTACGTGAAGTTGAAAATTCAAACCTCCTCACAAAGGTACTGGTGAGGTTGTGATACTGACTGCACTTCTCTTCCTCGAAGCTCACAAGATCGGCGTTACACAAATATGCGTTGAATTCTTCCTTAATTTTTGCTCGATCCATAAAATTTTCAGAAGGCCACTCACAAGGACGCACTGGATCGTCTCTTGGTGGCTCTTCATCAGCATCACGCATTGCAAGGCTGGGTCCTTGCTTCCTTGAGGAACCACCTTGGAACATTTTCCATAAGCATTTTTCTTCCTCTGAAAAATTCTGAATTCCTTTAGTAACTTCAAAATAAAATTGAACCAAACTCAATAATATTGATAGCAACTACTCCTACAAGTGCCTAGGGCCTATATCATGCATCAAAACTACTTTTGACCATATAAATTTGACATGCAAGCTCAAGAACAGGGTCACCTAAGCAGCAAAAATTTGCAATGAATAAAGCACTAGAACAAAAACTAATTGGACCAATGGAGGAGTCACATACCAAGGAACAATCTCCCCAAGCAGTTTTGTGAGAGGTGCTTTGAGCAAGGAGATCGAAAATTGCAGCAAAGTGAGCTTGAACTCGTGCTTGAGCTAGATATTCGTGTTTGGGGGAGGAAGAAGGAGTGTGTGGGTGAAAGGATAAGTGGATGAGGGCCACCATGGGCCCACGAGGTAGGGGGCGGCGCGCCCTCCACCCTCGTGAGCAGGTGGTTGACCCCCCTGCTGTGTTCTCAGTGCCAAATATTCTCAAATATTCTAGAAAAAAGCATATTTAAATTTCAGGGCATTTGGAGAACTTTTATTTTCGAGGTATTTTTATATTGCACGGATAATCAGATAACAGACAGAAAAATATTTATTTTGATTTACTTAATATAAATAACAGAAAGTGAAGGTTGGGTACAGAAGGTTGTGCCTCTGGTTTCATCCATCTCATGATCATGAAAAGGAATCCACTAACAAGGTTGATCAAGTCTTGTTAACGAACTCATTCAGAATAACATGGAACCGGAGAAATTTCGAATAATACTATGTTACGTCAACGGGGATATGCACATCCCCAATAATAAGAATATCATATTTCTTTTTGACAATAGGAAGAGGAAATTCAAAATCTCCAAATATAATCGTTGGAATCTTTCCAATAGAGTTGATACTGTGAACTTGAGGTTGTTTCCTCAGAAAGTGTACCGTATGCTCATTACCATTAACATGAAAAGTGACATTGCCTTTAGTGCAATCAATGACAGCCCCTGCAGTATTCAAAAAGTGTATTCCAAGAATAATAGACATACCATCGTCCTTGGGAATATCAAGAATAACAAAGTCCTTTAAAATAGTAACGTTTGCAACTACAACAGGCACATCCTCACAAATACCGACAGGTATAGCAGTGGATTTATCAGCCATTTGCAAAGATATTTCAGTAGGTGTCAACTTATTCAAATCAAGTCTATGATATAAAGAGAGAGGCATAACACTAACACCGGCTCCAAGATCACATAAAGCAGTTTTAACAAAGTTTCTTTTAATGGAGCATGGTATAGTGGGTACTCATGGATCTCCAAGTTTCTTTGCTATTCCACCCTTAAAAGTATAATTAGCAAGCATGGTGGAAATTTCAGCTTCTGGTATCTTTCTTTTATTAGTAACAATTTCATTCATGTATTTAGCATAAGGATTCATTTTGAGCATATCTGTTAATTGCATACGCAAAAAGATAGGTCTAATCATTTCAGCAAAGCACTCAAAATCCTCATCATCCTTTTTCTTGGATGGTTTGGGAGGAAAAGGCATGGGTTTCTGAACCCAAGGCTCTCTTTCTTTACCATGTTTCCTAGAAACAAAGTCTTTCTTATCATAACGTTGATTCTTTGATTGTGGGTTATGAAGATCAACAACGGGTTCAATTTCTACATCATTATCATTACTAGGTTGAGCATCATCATGAACATTATCAGTAACATTATTACTAGTTTCAGGTTCATTACCAGATTGTGTTTCAGCATCAGAGATAGAAATATCATTTGGATTCTCAGGTGTTTCAGTAATAGGTTCACTAGAAGCATGCAAAGTCCTTTCATTTTTCTTTTTCTTTCTTTTAGAAGGACTAGGTGCATCTATATTATTTCTCTAAGAATCTTGCTCAATTCTCTTAGGGTGGCCTTCAGGATACAAAGGTTCCCGAGTCATTCTACCAGTTCTAGTAGCCACTCTAACAACATAATCATTATTCTTACTATTCAATTCATTGAGCAAATCATTTTGAGCTTTAAGTACTTGTTCTACTTGAGTGGTAACCATAGAAGCATGTTTACTAATAAGTTTAAGTTCACCTTTAACATTAGCCATATAATCACCCAAGTGTTCAAGCATATTTGAATTGTATTTCAATTGTCTACCAAAATAAGCATTAAAGTCTTCTTGCTTAGCCATAAATTTATCAAACTCATCTAAGCATGGGCTAGCAATTTTAGTAAATGGGATTTCAGCTTTATCATATCTATAGAGAGAATTTACCTTTACTACCTGTGTCGGGTTATCAAGACCATGAGTTTCTTCACTAGGTAAGGGATCAAGATCATATGTTTCTTCAACAGGCGGTAAATTAAGACCATGTATTTCTTCAATAGGAGGTAAATTCTTAACATCTTCAGCTTTAATACCTTTTTCTATCATAGATTTCTTTGCCTCTTGCATATCTTCAGGAATGAGAAATAGAATACCCCTCTTCTTTGGAGTTGGTTTAGGAATAGGCTTAGGAATTGGCTCCGGAGGTGTCAAATTATTTTCATTTGTCAACATATTATTCAATAGAATTTCAGCTTCATCCGGTGTTCTTTCCCTGAAAATAGAACCAACACAACTATCCAGGTAATCTCTGGAAACATCGGTTAGTCCATTATAAAAAAATATCAAGTATTTCATTTTTCTTAAGAGGATGATTAGGCAAAGATTACGTAATTGGAGAAGCCTCCCCCAAGCTTGTGGGAGACTCTCTTCTTCAATTTGCACAAAATTGTATATATCCCTTAAAGTAGCTTGTTTCTTATGAGCAGGGAAATATTTAGCAGAGAAGTAATAAATCATATCCTAGGGACTACGCACACAACCAGGATCAAGAGAATTAAACCATATCTTAGCATCACCCTTTAATGAGAAGAGAAATATTTTAAGGATATAAAAGTAACGAGTTCTCTCATCTTTAGTGAACAGGGTGGCTATATCATTTAATTTAGTAAGATGTGCCATAACAGTTTTAGATTCATATCCATGAAAAGGATCAGATTCAACCAAAGTAATTATATCAGGATCAACTAAGAATTCATAATCCTTATCGGTAACACAGATAGGTGAAGTAGCAAAAGCAGGGTCAGGTTTCATTCTAGCATTTAGAGATTGCTTATTCCATTTAGCTAATAACCTCTTAAGTTCGTTTCTATCTTTGCAAGCTAAAATAGCTAAAGAAGCTTCTTGATGAAATACATAACCCTCAGGAATAACAAGTGATTCTTCATCATCACTTTCATCAGTATTATCAGATTCAATATTTTCAATCTCTCTAGCCCTAGCAATTTGTTCATCAAGGAAATCACTAAGTGGCACAGTAGTATCAGACATAGAAGTAGTTTCATCATAACTATCATGCATAGCAGAAGTGGCATCATCAATAACATGCGACATATCAGAACGAATAGCAGAAGCAGGTATAGGTGTCGCAAGCTTACTCAAAACAGAAGGTGAATCAAGTGCAGAGCTAGATGGCAGTTCCTTTCCTCCACTCGTAGTTGAGGGGTAAATCTTGGTTCTTGGATCTTTCAAGTTCTTCATAATGATAAGCAGATATAAATCCCAAGTGACTCAAAGAATAGATCCATGCTCCCCGGCAACGACGCCAGAAAAAGTCTTGATAACCCACAAGTATAGGGGATCGCAACATTTTTCGAGGGTAAAGTATTCAACCCAAATTTATTGATTCGACACAAGGGGAGCCAAAGAATACTCTCAAGTATTCGCAGCTGAGTTATCAATTCAACCACACCTGGAAACTTAATATCTGCAGCAAAGTGTTTAGTAGCAAAGTAATATGATAGTAGTGGTAACGGTAGCAAAAGGTAAAAATAGTAAAAGTAATGTTTTTGGTATTTTGTAGTGATGAGAGCAATAGCAACGGGAAAGTAAATAAGCGAAGAACAATATATGGAAAGCTCGTAGGAAATGGATCGGTGATAGAGAATTATGCCGGATGCTGTTCATCATGTAACAGTCATAACCTAGGGTGACACAGAACTAGCTCCAGCTCATTGATATAATGTAGGCATGTATTCCGAATATAGTCATACGTGCTTATGGAAAAGAACTTGCATGACATCTTTTGTCCTCCCCTCCCGTGGCAGCGGGGTCCTTACGGAAACTAAGGGATATTAAGGCCTCCTTTTAATAGAGTACCGGAACAAAGCATTAACACATAGTGAATACATGAACTCCTCAAACTACGGTCATCACCGGTAAGTATCCCGATTATTGTCACTTCGGGGTTAACGGATCATAACACATAATAGGTGACTATAGACTTGCAAGATAGGATCAAGAACACTCATATATTGATGAAAACATAATAGGTTCAGATCTGAAATCATGGCACTCAGGCCCTAATGACAAGCATTAAGCATACCAAAGTCATAGCAACATCAATCTCAGAACACAGTGGACACTAGGGATCAAACCCTAACAAAACTAACTCGATTACATGATAGATCCCATCCAACCCATCACCGTCCAGCAAGCCTATGATGGAATTACTCACGCACGGCGGTGAGCATCATGAAATTGGTGATGGAGGATGGTTGATGATGACAATGTCGATGGATTCCCCTCTCCGGAGCCCTAAACGGACTCTAGATCATCCCTCTCGAGAGATTTTAGGGCTTGGCGGCGGCTTCATATCGTAAAACGCGATGAATTCTTCTCTTTGATTTTTTTTCTCCCCGAAACACAATATATAGAGTTGGAGTTGGAGTCGAAGAGGCAACAGGGGGCCCACAAGGTAGGGGGCGCACCCTAGGGGGGCAGGCGCGCCCCCAACCTCGTGGAGAGGTGGTGGGCCCCCTGTCCTTCATCTTTTGCAGGTATTTTTCGTATTTTCTGAAAAGTTGCTGCGTGAAGTTTCAGGTCATTCCGAGAATGTTTGTTTCTGCACATAAATAACACCATGGTAATTCTGCTGAAAACAGCGTCAGTCCAGGTTAGTTCCATTCAAACCATGCAAGTTAGAGTCCAAAAACAAGGGCAAAAGTGTTTGGAAATGTAGATACGTTGGAGACGTATCAGCACCTCTCACAAAACTGCTTGGGGAGATTGTTCCTTGATATGTGACTCCTCCATTGGTCCAATTAGTTTTTGTTCTAGTGCTTTATTCATTGCAAATTTGTGCTGCCTAGGTGACCATGTTCTTGAGCTTGCGTGTCAAATTTATATGGTTCCAAGTAGTTTTGATGCATGATATAGGCTCTAAGCACTTGTAGGAGTAGTTGCTATCAATTTTGTTGAGTTTGGTTTACTTTTATTTTTGAAGTTACTAAAAATTTCAAAAAATTTCAGAGGAAGAAATATGCTTAGGAAAATGTAGCAAGGTGGTTCTTCAAGGAAGCAAGGACCCAGGCTTGCAATGCGTGATGCTAATGAAGAGCCACCAAGTGACGCTTCAGTGTGTCCTTGTGAATGGCCTTCGGAAAACTTTATGGATCAAGCGGGAATTAAGGAAGAATTTAACGCATATTTGCGTAATGCTGATCTTGTGAGCTTCGAGGAAGAAAAGTGCCGCCAGTACCACTATCTCACTAGTTCCCTTGTGAGCAGGTTTGAATTTTCATCTTCACGTAATTCTTCAACGCTCCTGTTTAATCTTTATGAAAATTCTTATAGTATGGATTTAGAGGATTTAACCACTGCTTGCAAGCTTCCACAATGGAGTAGTATCATGGAACCTCGCAAATATGAATTTAGAGATTTTCTTGCTAGTATAACTATGGGGGAATCTAAAGATATAACACAAGCTACCATAGGGAGCATTCATTTTCCTGCTATATATTATTTTGCTCTCTTCATAGGTAGGTGTATAAATGGTAAAGATGAGGCATGCCACATGTGTGTCCCTGACCTCAGTATTCTTAGGAGTGCTGTGTTAGGAGATAAATCTTATAATTTGGGAGCCATTGTTGCACATAGGTTGCATCTTAATAGATTTAATGGAGATTTCTTTGGTGGAATTTATGCAACCCGCTTAGCTGATTTTCTCGGTGTGACCATACGCGAGGATGATATTGAATTGCCTCCCGCTTACCTAGATTTTAATGCTATGGTTCACCACCAGTTTGTTGAGAGGAGTGAATCACCTCTCCAGTATCGACTAATCTTTGACAGACGGCATGTTGTCCATATTATTCTCCCTGCTCCTGCCTTCTTCGATTATCAGGCAAAAGGAAGATATGTTATTACCAAAGAGGAGGTAGATGAGTACGAGAGGAGGGCGGAGGCTGCTCGTCGCCACGCTGCAGCTCGGAGGCGATAGCCGCTGCATCTCAGTACGACCCCGACTATTATTATGGATATCCGCCAGGCCAACCGTGGCCATAGACCAACTTAGGCCAAAAGCCTAAGCTTGGGGGAGTACGTATTTCTCGCCGACATTACATTTATGTTCACACACTCATTGCTAGATGTCGGTGCTCATACTTTTTCATTATATCATCCATGCTAGTTTATTTTTCTTTTTATGCTTTCTTCTTGTGTGTTTAATAAACCTTCAGAAAAACTAAAAACTTAGTTGTAGCTTTTAATTAGTTTACTTTCCATGCTTGTAGTAGTAATTAAAAAGAAAACCCAAAAAGATTTCTTGTTCTTCTTTTGCTTGTTGGGAGCTTTCCCGTGTAAATAGTTTTATTTCTTTTATTTTCTTTGGGGGTCAGTAGGAGAAGACCATGATTAAATTGTTGAAGTAGGACTTATATGCATTATTGTTGATCTGACAAAAGAGCCCATATTGCCTTGTCTTCTCCTGTTTATTGTATGCTTGCAGATTCTAGCTTAGTCCAATGCACGCGCACTATTATTATTATTCACACTATTCGGTCATGCAAGTGAAAGGCAATTATGACGATATATGATGGACTGACTGAGATGAGAAAAGCTGGTATGAACTCGACCTCTCTTGTTTTTGTAAATATGATTAGTTCATCGTTCCTGATTCAGCCTATTATGAATAAACATGTTTGCAATGACAACTAGAGATCATAGTTTCTTATGCCATGCTTGATTAGCCGGAGCTTATAATGGTTTACCTTGCGTGCCAACATGCTATTAAAATGGTTGTGATGTGGTATGATAGGGTGGTATCCTCAGCTGAATGATTTAAGTGACTTGACTTGGCACATGTTCACTCATGTAGTTGAAACAAAATCAACATAGCCTTCACGATATTTATGTTCATGGTGGATTATATCCTACTCATGCTTGCATTCAGTGTTGATTAATTTTAATGCATGTTCATGACTGTTGTCGCTCTCTAGCTGGTCGCTTCCCAGTCTTTTGCTAGCCTTCACCTGTACTAAGCGGGAATACTGCTTGTGCATCCAACTCCATAAACCCCAAAGTTATGCCATATGAGTCCACCATACCTACCTATATACGGTATCTACCTGTTGTTCCAAGTAAATTTGTATGTGCCAAACTCTAAACCTTCAAATAAATATCCTGTTTTGTATGCTCGAATAGCTCATGTATCAACTAGGGTTGTCCGTATCTTCCATGTTAGGCGGGTTATTCTCAAGAGGAGTGGACTCCGCTCCTCACTCACGAGAAAGTGGTTGGTCACCTGGATGCCCAGTCCCATGCTTTATGCAAATCAAATCAAAATAATTGCAAACAAAACTCCCCCTGGGACTCTTGTTAGTTGGAGGCACTTGTTGTTTCGAGCAAGCCATGGATTGATGCTTGTTGGTGGAGGGGGGTATAAACTTTACAATTCTGTTTGAGAACTGCCTATAATGTGTGTAGCATGGAAGATACCGCTCAAAAATATTATTCATCTCTATTTCAAAACCGAGCTCTGGCACCTCTACAAATCCCTGCTTCCCTCTGCGAAGGGCCTATCTATTTACATTTATGTCGAGTCATCATCCTCTTATTAAAAAAGCACAAGTTGGAGAGCACCGCTGTCATTTGCATTCATTACTGTTAGTTTACATTGAGTATGACTTGACTGGATCTCTTTTACCATGAATTACAATGTCTAGTCAGTCCTTGATCTTTAAAGGTGCTCTGCATTTATGTTTTGTTGTCTCAGAAAGGGCTAGCGAGATACCATCTTGTTATATCATATTATGATTGTTTTGAGAAATTGTTGTCATCTGAGATTTATTAATATTGCTCGCTAGTTGATTATGCCATTGATATGAGTAAACTTGAGACCTAAGCGTTATTGTGAATGTGGTTAGTCATAAGCTTTGCTGAAAACTTGAATGCTGGCTTTACATATTTACAACAACAAGAGCAAACAGAGTTTGTAAAAGTTTTTTTATCACTTTCAGTTTATCAACTGAATTGCTTGAGGACAAGCAAATGTTTAAGCTTGGGGGAGTTGACACGTCTCTGTTGTATCTCCTTTTCCAAACACTTTTGCCCTTGTTTTGGACTCTAACTTGCATGATTTGAATGGAACTAACCCGGACTGACGCTGTTTTCAGCAGAATTGCCATGGTGTTATTTATGTGCAGAAACAAAATTTCCCAGAATGACCTAAAACTTCACGGAACATCTATTCGGAAATAATAAAAAATCCTTGCAAAAGATGAAGACGACGGGGACCACCACCTGTCCACGAGGGTGGGGGGCGCGCCCCCTACCTCGTGGCCCCCTGGAGCTCCTCCGACCTCAACTCCAACTCTATATATTTGCTTTCGAGGAGAAAAAAATCAGAGAGAAGGATTCATCACGTTTTACGATACGGAGCCGCCGCCAAGCCCTAAAACCTCTCGGGATGGCTGATCTGGAGTCCGTTCGGGGCTCCAGAGAGGGGAATCCGTCGCCATCGTCATCATCAACCATCCTCCATCACCAATTTCATGATGCTCACCGCCGTGCATGAGTAATTCCATCGTAGGCTTGCTGGACGGTGATGGGTTGGATGAGATTTATCATGTAATCGAGTTAGTTTTGTTAGGGTTTGATCCCTACTATCCACTGTGTTTTGAGATTGATGTTGCTATGACTTTGCTATGCTTAATGCTTGTCACTAGGGCCCGAGTGCCATGATTTAAGATCTGAACCTATTATGTTTTCATCAATATATGAGAGTTCTTGATCCTATCTTACAAGTCTATAGTCACCTATTATGTGTTATGATCCGGTAACTCTGAAGTGACAATAATCAGGATACTTACCGGTGATGACCATAGTTTGAGGAGTTCTTGTATTCACTATGTGCTAATGCTTTATTCCGATACTCTATTAAAAGAAGGCCTTAATATCCCTTAGTTTCCATTAGGACCCCGCTGCCACGGGAGGGTAGGACAAAAGATGTCATGCAAGTTCTTTTCCATAAGCACGCATGACTATATTCGGAATATATGCCTACATTACATTGATGAATTGGAGCTAGTTCTGTGTCACCCTATGTTATGACTATTACATGATGAACCGCATCCGGCATAATTCTCCATCACCGATCCATTGCCTACGAGCTTTCCATATGTTGTTCTTCGCTTATTTACTTTTCCGTTGCTATTGCTATCATCACTACAAAATATCAAAAACATTACTTTTGCTACTGTTAACACTACTATCATATTAATTTGCTACTAAATACTTTGCTGCAGATATTAAGTTTTCAGGTGTGGTTGAATTGATAACTCAGCTTCTAATACTTGAGAATATTCTTTGGCTCCCATTATGTCGAATCAATAAATTTGGGTTGAATATTCTACCCTCGAAAACTGTTGCGATCCCCTATACTTGTTGGTTATCATATCCTCTGCCACCACCTTCTCGAGCATTACTTTGACGATTCCTTCGGTGGAATCATGCGGAATTGAGTCTACAACAACCCTGTAAAATTTCGTCGCGTTCCGATGGAGCAATCTCCGCCGATCTCCGATATACCGGAGCCCTGTCGAGTCTGGACGGGAATCAGGACGAGTTTAGGGCATGGTCTCGAGAGCCCAGCTCGGAGCTTATTTGGAAGATCCATCCATTCATCTGCTGTGGAATTTTTATGTCTACCACCTCTGAACATTTCAGCTCGATCTGACCGTTCAAACTCCGGGAACCTTCCGATTAGTGCATCACTTTTTGGATCTGTTTTCTGCGTGAATACAAATCCGACCTGAGATCATCTCTCTTCATGAACAAAATACTGGACAACCTTTTTGGAAGAATCTATTTCTAGAGTATTGTGTTTTGTTTCCGAACATGTGCTCACGAATTTTGCTCCTTTTAGGAGGTAATCTTCACCGTCATGCTGGTGTCAAACCAGTCCGACAATATTGCTTCACGGCTGCCGATCTGCACTAGACATGTCGTCGCTTTGTTGAGCCGAGCTCAACTTCTTTGGATCATCATCTCGGCGAGCCAAACAAAGAGTTCGGAATCGCAAAGGATAAATCATCACCAACATCGCCACCCTACGGATCACACGGAGCAGGCACACTGGCATCGCCGCATGGTCACTTCATCAAGCCGGCATTGACCGCGTCACAAGTTATGACCTGCGTCGGCTTGGCCGCACTGTTGCTTCTTCAAGCTGATGTCCATCACGCCGAACTACTTCAACACCTCGGCTGACACGATAGCTGCAACGTCACCTTACCGACCCGCTCCGTCACCTCGGCTGGACCGGGGGCTTCACCATATTTTCATCAAACCTACTCCGATGACTTCGGCGTCACCAGCCGACCTGCTTTGACTCATCGGATGACATGGAGGCTTCGACACCTCGGCTGGATCGGGGACTTTGCTATTTCTTCATCAACATACTCCGGTTACTCCGACGTCACCAGCCGACCAGCTTCGTCACGTTAGCTGGACCCGGGGCTTTGCCTCGGCGAGCCAACCTTTGCCAGCGTCGCCATGCTGTCGCTTTATCGCCCATCAGGCAATGGGTGTGCCAATCGAGTCCCAATTTTGGGAGTCACCTTTCTTTGGATTGCTACACCAAATAAACCAGGTGCTATTAATCCTAGTAATTTTTGTTTGTTTGGGTTTATTTTTTCCGAGGAATTATTACTCTGGATTGTTTCATCATCTATACACAGGTCTATCAAATGGTGGCTGCATTAACGAGGGTCGCATGGTGGTTCGGCTTTGCAACGCCTTTACCGCATCACGCCGACGCCCTGCATCGACATTGACTTCGGCGCCAGGCCATATATATTTAAATAAATTATTTTGCGTAAATTAATTATGCGAGGATTTTTGTATATTTATATTATTGTTGTTGGACTACACTATTTTACATGTGTAGATAATCGACTTCGACTGCGTCACGCGGTCACTTTGGCAAGCCGACGTCATCGTCCCAATCGGCCTAAATCGGCTCACGTGATCACCTTGTTGGTCGAATTGCCATACCGACATGTTCTGTTGCCTCGGGACTTCGGCATCGCTGAGGGAGCTCTACCTCATCGAGTGTTCGGCACACATGCCATATTTCTTTTATTACTCACTTTGCATAAATTATTAATCATGCATCCTTTTTTATTATTACTATTATCTCCGGCTTGCACTATCTTCTATGCACAGGTAAATGATTCGGATTGGGCAACACTGTCACCTCGGCGTATCGACATATCACATCACCTCGGCTGGACCGGGGTTTCGTCATCACTTCATTAACCCACGCCGGGTACTTCGGCGTCACACTGCCAGCCTGCATCGGCCGTGCTATGTCGCCACTTCGGAGCGTCGAGCTCTTTGCTCTGCCACCTCGGGACCGGCTTGGGGGCTGGGAGCTCATCCCGCCGTAAGCTCAGACCGCGTCATCAATACCAAGCACATTAACCAGCTAAGTCGCTTCCATGCTCAAAAACTTTTAGTTTTCAATTTTGTTCGGTTCGACCAAGCATTATACTTTTTGGCAAAAAGTTGTTTGTAAAAAACTTCCTTGTCAAAACTTTGTTTGTGACACACAAATTCAAATACCCCATTTACTTGGGGGCTTCCTTTATGAAGTCTTTCCTCTTGCATATGATTATACTTGTATGGTTTCGTTCCTTGTTCGTGTATTACGCCACAATATGCACCATGTTGACTTAAGTGTTCCGCAAGCTGGGTTGCCTTGCTCCTGGGTTTACCCCTACGTTCCCGATTGTTTGGCTAGGGAGTAAAGGGAGCACATTTGCGTTTGTCACGATCGGGTCATCCGAGCTCGGACCTCAGACTGGGTGAAGCCGAAAGCTAGCGTTCTTATTGTTTTCAATCATGGTCGGCACACAACGGAACTCATGAGTACAAAAATCTATTGCACAAGTCTCATAGTAACAATGAGCAACCGAAGAAAGGTATCGATGGGGGTACTATTTTCTTCGAAGATGCTTCTTACACTTTGTTAGTAATATAGCATAAGTTCCCTGAGCGCACTTTGTCTGTTACAGCCTTATGGCCTGGTTATCGGAAGCACCGTCAATATTCTCGACAGGTGGAGTACATAACACTTTTCGGCCCTTGACCGAACAGGGAGAAGCCGATGGTCGGTTAAGACGCGTTTAAAAGTTCGGGTGAACACAGATATGATATAACTATTTCTGTAAAATTCTTTTACCCAAGTTTACGGGGGGCTCTTATATTTATATGAGCCATTTTATAGTAAATGTGTTTTCTTCCTAGTCGTTGCAAAATCTTTTTCTATCACTCCTTTTTTGACGCGAGTGTGTGGTCAATAGCCGGATAGCCCATTTTCTCTCTCGTGACCGCTCGAGTTTAGTTCGCTAAACTGGTCTAACGAGCAGTACTCCGCCTTCGGGATAGGAGGTTGCAGCCGTAGGCTCACCCGCTTGAAGTCTTGTGATCAGATGTGTCATATTAATGCACGACAGAAGCACAAAAGTAAGACCAATTTTCGGATTCACACCAAATGACTTGATTTAGTTCGGGCGTAAAGTTTTTACTGAAGTTTTTTGGTTTTTCAAGCCTATGGAACTTTTAAACTATTTATTTGTTTCCAGTGTAAGTTTCATAGTGCAGCACTGGACACCTTTAGAGATTCGGCACAAAAATTCTCATATATTGCTATATATGCATCGGTTTTGAATTGTGTCTTTGGTCAATAGTTGGGTTGCCCGTCTCCTGTGCTTGCCTCCTATGTTCCGCTTTGTTCGGCTAGGTGTGCAAAGGGAGAATCACAGCGATTGTGCTTCCAGCTCGAATGGTTAAGCACCTTAGTGGAGAAAGCTGAAAACCGACTGTCACAATGGGCGTAAACTGGTCAGTGATCTGATGATGGTATCAAACTATAGATCGATACCGATTACCCCGTGTTAAACGATGGGCCTTCAATTACATTGGCCGAAGTGATAACGGCTAGACTACGGTCGGTGTCGAACACTAACCGGGGGCTCGTAGCTAGCTTCCCCAGTTTAAAGCTCCCATGGCTAAGTGAAAGTTATAAAGCCCGCATATCTGATTGCGTCGTTTTTGCTAACACAACCGCCTTCGGGCATCGAGACGTCAGCTAAGGGTTGTCTGGTTATTACGGAAACACCCTGCATAGCATCTACAAGGAGGTGGAAGCCGACGATGGGCCACTTTCAAGTGATAAACGGTCGCAACGGAATCAAAATAAACATATCATCGGCATTCGTATTTTATATGGGCAACCTGCCGTAATCATCGTTATAGAGCCACAAATATGCATCAATTTGACTTAAGATTTTGGCCAAGCTAGGTTGCCTGGCTCCTGTGCTTTCCCCTATGTTCCCGATTGATCAGCTAGGCGGTAAAGGGAGCACCTCTGTGATTGTTACTACGGGGTCATCCGAGTTAGTACCTCAGACTGGGTGAAGCCGAAAGCTAGCGATCTTAAAGGATATAACTGGTCGGCAACGACGAAAGTGAAAATTTTGGTTCATTAATACCATAGAGTTCGGGAACTTTCCCCGAACTAAATCCTCAATATTTCCCCCCACATAGATTGGAGGTGAGGTCTCATGATCATGATCAGCATGACAACCCAAAGAAAGGAACCGATAGCGGGATTATTTTCTTTGGAAGATGTTTCATATCTCTTTGTGTACCTTTGTTTATAAAACCGTATGGCCGGATTGCCTTGTTTTCCATAAATCTTTGCCCTTATAACAGCTTCATAAAGTAGGACAAACACTCCCCGACTTCTGGCCGAGGAGGTTGAAGCCGATGGTCGGTCAACAAAGTTTTGTACAATGCGGATCTGAGCATTAATGATGTAAAGTACTTGGATACATAGAATCATTACACATAATTTGTGATTTTACTCTGGATATCGATCCTTAATTCAGCCACCCGTGCCCACATTAAGGCTCGGGGGCTACTGGGCTTCGGGCTTATCATTCACTAATATTAAAAGGGGTGTATAGATCCCCTGATCTGGTGTTGCCATTCGACCAGTGTCTCGGGGGCTACTGCATTGCCTATTCAATGCAGAAAATTCAAAGTGCTCAGTGTTCGGCTGGACCGAACAATGGGCAAACGTGTCTTCGAACAACAATAAGTACCATCTTGGACTTATCCGGCATCAAGCTAATATATTACGTCGACTTCTCAAAACCCTCTCTCAAGGGCATGTCCGCCGATCACTATTACCTCTAATATATTACACTGCGGCTCTATTCCTATGTATGCTACCGAGCTAGGAGTTGATCCTCAGGCCGATTTCAGGACCTGAGTCTCAGAAGCTACTAGGATCAACGGTTTCATATTTTCCTTCAAGTGCATCTAGGATTTTAGGCCAACAAACACCTTGAGGGCTACTGGCCATACATCTCTTCAGCAAATAAATTTAGACGCATCGAAAATAAAATCCACAAACAATCAGCCCATGAGCAAGGTGCTGAGCCACCTCGGAAGCAGTTCGGCATATAGCTCGGATGCAAGTGGCTGGCTCCTTAGAGGGCATTTCCGGCATTAAGCTCGGCTAAAACTTTTTCAAGACCAAGGTAATCTATGACACCTCGGATACAGTCCAGCGTTGGAGCTCGGATACACTCCAGCATTGAAGCTCGGAAGCGGTACGACGTTGGTGCTCGACTGCAAAAGATACCTCAAATGCAGTCCGATGTTGGAGCTCGGACGCGAGAGGACACCACCGCACGGGAAACACTTCAAACCCGAGATGGGCGTAAAAATAAAAAGGCATTGTTAACAGCCGATAACTTAAAGGGGCTCCTCAGGATACCCGACGTGTAAAGTCTTTGGATTTACTTCGATGATCCTCAAGATCGAAGATAAGAAGATTTGTTGAACCAGTTTTCAAGACTAGCGATCGAAGATGAAGAACAGTTCGGAAGAATCGAGGAGCGCCCCCAACTTGAAGCAGGTTTAGGGGGCTACTGACGGTGTCCTGGACTAGGGGGTACTCACCACGTCGTCTCCCGACCAGCTGGATCGGGCCGAGGACCCCCATGGCGGTTCACTCATGGGCCACTTCGGGCAGCCCATGCCGCATAGGAGGAAGATTCCACAAGACTTGATGATCAAGACAAGGACTCCTCTCCACCAACATATTCGACTAGGACTCTTGTTATCCTAGGCCTTCGGTACATCATATAAGCCGAGGCCAGGCTAGTCGCTATATTATTATGACATTATTCATCATACCCTCAGGTTTTAGACCTCAACATATGATCTCGAGGTAGAGAAACTCTATACTTGATAATCCATCAATATAAACAAGAGCAGGATGTAGGGTTTTACCTCCATCAAGAGGGCCCGAACCTGGGTAAATCATCATCTCCTTCGTTCCTGTTACCATTGATCCGAGAATCCACAGCTCGGGACCCCCTACCCCGAGATCTGCCGGTTTTGACACCGACAGTGGGTGAACAAACAATTTTTTTAAAAGAATGCAAAATACAAAAAAATTACTTGCCTCTTATGCCTAAACACTTTTTTCAAAAATAGAAGTGATCGGAAGGTTATGCATTGGAGAAGTGAGGGTCGACCTTGAACACTTGTGTTCATGCTCATGGAAACAATGTAGAATTTCTCATGGAAGTTTCTTAAAAAAAATTATCTCCTTGTATATATCCATTGTATTATAAAAATAATGTGCCAAGGTTTGGCTTTAGAATGTTTATTTTGCTTGTTTCGCGTGTGGAGCAGAAAAACAGAAACTTTTGCTATAGTAATTGAATTTACATTTTTACTGGAGCATGATAAAATCCAGAAATTTTTACACAGTACTGATATGAATTTTTTTATTTTGTCCTGATTTTTTAGAAGTTTTGGAGAGACAGAAGTATACGAAGTTTCCATATTGCTACAGACAGTCCTGTTTTTGACAGATTCTATTTTCTATGTGTTGTTCACTTATTTTGATGAATCTATGGATTGTATCGGGGGGTATGAACCATGGTTAAGTTTAAATACAGTAGATATAATGCTAATATGAAATTGGGATGAGTTTACAATAGTACCTAAAAGTATTGATTTGCTTTATTATTCTAACGGATCTCACAATGTTTTTTGTTAAGTTTTGTGTGGATGAAGTGTTTGAAGATCGATGAGTTATTGATATGAGAAGAATAAGGAGAGACAATAATTCAAGCTTGGGGGTGCCCAAGGAACCCTAAGTAAATATTTAAAGGATACTCAAGCATCTAAGCTTGGGGATGCCCCGGTTGGCATCCCATCTTTCTTCTTCAACAATTATCGGTATACCTTGGTTTTTGTTTTGTTCACATGATATGCATCTTTTGTGTTTATTTTTCTTTTCTTTTACTTTATGAACCATCCTAGTATGAGATATCCCTTCATTGATTTGTACAATGCTCTTTGTGCTTCACTTAAATATTTTGAGTAAGGCTTTATAGAATGCTCTTTGTGCTTCACTTAAATCTTTTGAGTATGGCTTTATAGAATACTTCGTGTGCTTCACTTATATATTTTGAGCTTAGATGTTGGTAAATCTATATTAATTGTATAATTCTCTGTGAACTTCACTTATATCTTTTGGAGTATGAATAAGACTATCATCGGAATTGGGCTTGGAAGAGTATCATTGAAATATCATGCCTAGATAGGGGCGTTAAACAATAGCGCTTGTTGGGAGGCAACCCAATTTTATTTTTATGTTTTTGGTTTTTGGTTCTATTTTTCAATCAATACACATTATTGCCTCTGTAGTAATTTTGTTTTGGTGTTTTACTTAGTGTTTGGGCCAAGTAAGACCTTTGGGATGGCTTACGGTGATAGTTGATTTGATCTTGCTGAAAAACAGAAACTTTTGCGCCCAGTAAAATAATTTTCAAAAATCACATAAGTGTGCTTTTGATCTAAATTTTTTACACAAGATTGATATAAAAATTGCCTAGGTTCCATGAACTTCACTTATATCTTTTGGAGTATGAATAAGACTATCATCGGAATTGGGCTTGGAAGAGTATCATTGAAATATCATGCCTAGATAGGGGCGTTAAACAATAGCGCTTGTTGGGAGGCAACCCAATTTTATTTTTATGTTTTTGTTTTTTGGTTCTATTTTTCAATAAATACACATTATTGCCTCTGTAGTAATTTTGTTTTGGTGTTTTACTTAGTGTTTGGGCCAAGTAAGACCTTTGGGATGGCTTACGGTGATAGTTGATTTGATTTTGCTGAAAAACAGAAACTTTTGCGCCCAGTAAAATAATTTTCAAAAATCACATAAGTGTGCTTTTGATCTGAATTTTTTACACAAGATTGATATAAAAATTGCCTAGGTTTCCTAACTTTTCAGAATTTTTGGAGTAACATAAGTATGGTTGTTGTTCAGATCATTACAGACTGTTCTGTTTTTGACAGATTCTATTTTCAATGCATAGTTAGCTTGTTTTCTCATTTCTATGGCTTATATTTCTCAACATAAATTGTATAAATGATATGGTAGAGTAGGCATTGTGTGAGAACAATTATGAATATTATCTTGATAGTATCAAAGTGAATGATTTACTCTTTATCATACTAACCCATCTCACGAAGTTCCATTAAGTTTTGTGTGATTGAAGTTTTCAAGTTTTCGGTGAGATATCGATACGAGGAGAATAAGGAGTGGAAAGACCCTAAGTTTGGGAATGCCCAAGGCACCCCAAGGTAATATTCAAGGAATACTCAAGCGCCTAAGCTTGGGGGTGCCCCAGAAGGCATCCCCTCTTTCGTCTTTAGAACCATCGGTATACCTTACTCGGAGCTATATTTTTATTCGTCACATGATATGTGTTTTGCTTGGAGCGTATTTTCATTTTACTTACTGTTTGAATAAAATTATTGGATCTGAAATCTTGAATGAGAGAGAGTCCTCCCATGGCTATTTAACTATTTGACTACTCATTGATCTTCACTTATATCTTTCTGGAGTAGTTTTTTCATTTACTCTCGCGCTTCACTTATATCCTATGAGTAAATGGTTGAATGAATTGAATATCATAAATCTAAAATTATATATGTTTCATATGCTTACCCCATTGGGAGTAATGACATCACATATAAGAAGTATAGGTGGTAAAATTTATTGAAAGTTAGCAAACACAACATTGACCACTTGAAAAATTCATGAAAGAGTATTGAAGGAAGAGAGATTTCACATATAAATATACTATCTTGGACATCTTCTATGATTGTGAGCCCCATTAATTATTTTCAAACTTGAGCAAATTAGTTGAAGTTGGACAAGGAAGACAACATAATGAGTTATGTTTGGGTATATTTGCATAGAAGTTATATTGTTATGGATCCTCTAACATGTGGTGCTTGCTTAGGATCTTTTGCTAGACAAGATTTTGTACTAAGTAGAGATACTACTTGTGCATCCAAAACCCTTAAACCCCGTTTCATGCCATGAATGTCCACCATATCTACCTATGGATTGAATAAGATCCTTCAAGTAAGTTGTCATCGGTACAAAAAGCAATAAAAGTTTCTCCTAAATATGTACGATCTTCTATTGTAAAGGGAAAATAAACATTGTACGAACTTGTGATAGTAAATAAATAAAAGCGACAGACTGCATAATAAAGTTTGCTATCACAAAGGGCAATACAATGTGACGTTCCTTTGCATTAAGGGTTTGCACATCCAAAATTAAAAAGTGCGTGCCAACCTATGCTTCCCTCTATGAAGGGCCTATCTTTTACTTTCATGTATTTACTTTTATGCAAGAGTCAATAGTTTTCCTTCTTAGTTCAACCTCAATTTTTCTTTAGTTGGAAAGCATCATGTGGTGGGGAAAGATCCAAGAATATATAGCCATTAAAATATATTTCATCATGAATTATCATTGTTGACAGTTATCTATATGATAAGTAAGTTGGGAGGAGAAACATTAAGCCCTATCTTTCTCTGTATTCGACGGATGCTATTTGTCCTAAAAATATGCTTTGAGTGTTAGCAATCATGGAAGACTATATAATAGTTGAGTATGTGGAATTTGCTAAATCAAAGCTCTTACATAGACCCTTCCTGAAAGTAAGATGAATTGCAATTGTTTGGTGACTGAGAACGTAGTTTGTTAGTTTTCAAGAAACTTTATGGTCTATACTTTAACATGTGAATAGTTTGTTACTTGATCATGAGAGGTCTTATGAGATGATCTACTGTTTATGATATATAATTATGCTAGAAAAAAGTGTTTGGGACCATTGTTGAGGAAATCGTTAACTGGTAGCTGCTCGGTCGGCTGGTGAGTAGGGGATTAATAGGCTAATCCGCAAGTTAATCAGCCATTTAATCAATTAATCGAACGATTTATTGGGTAATCGGCTACTCGGGGACCCTATGAGTAGGGATTAATCAGCAAGTTAACTGGTTAATCGGATGAATTCTATGCACTACGGTAACATTCACACTTCATAAATTATTTCTTTTATCATTTACCTACTCGAGGACGAGCATGAATTAAGCTTGGGGATGCTGATACGTCTCCAAGGTATCTATAATTTATGAAGTATTCATGCCATGTTTACAACAATTTTATATGTATTTGGTTTGATTTGATTAGAACTAACCTGGACTGATGTTGTTTTCAGCAGAACTACCGTGGTGTCGTTTTTTGTGCAGAAATAAAAGTTCTCAGAATGGGCGGACAATTTACAGTGATTTTTTATGGACCAAAAGAGACCCCCGAGGCATCGGAGTTGGGCCAGAAGAGTCCCGAGGCGATTACAAGGTAGGGGGGCGCGCCCTACCCCCCGGGAGGGTGCTCTTGTCTTGCCGTGGCCTCTTGGACCCCTTGACGTGAGACCGACGCCAAAAATTCCTATAAATACCAAAACCCCCAGAAAGAAACCTAGATCGGAAGTTCCGCCGCCGCAAGCCTCTGTAGCCATGAAAAATCAATCTGGGCCCTCTCCGGCTCCCTGCCGGAGGGGGCCATCATCACCGGAGGCCATGGAGGAGGAACCCGGAGGGGGCCATCATCACCATGGAGGCCAAGGACCAGAGGGAGAACCTATCTCCATCTAGGGGGAGGCCATTGATACGTCTCCAACGTATCTACTTTTTCTCACATGTTTCCTCTTGTTTTGGACTCTAATTTGCATGATTTGAATGAAACTAACCCCGGACTAACGCTGTTTTTAGCAAAACTACCATGGTGTTGTTTTTGTGCAGAAATAAAAGTTCTCGGAATGAAACGAAACTTTTTGAGGTTTTTTATACCAATAATAAGAATTTCTGGAGCCAAGACCCATCAGAGAGGGGCCTCTGGGTGGGAAACACCCACCAGGGCGCGCCCCCTCTCCTGGCGCGCCCAGGTGGGTTGTACCCACCTGGTGGCCCCGCTGATGACTCCCCTGATACTATAAATTCACATTATTCCATAAAAAAATCAGGGAGAAAGAATTATCATGATCCACGAGATGGAGCCGCCGCCAAGCCATGTTCTTCCTCGGGAGGGCAGATCTGGAGTCGGTTTGGGGCTCCGGAGAGGGGGATCTTCGTTCTTCGTCATCACCAACCCTTATCCATCGCCAATTCCATGACGCTCCCCAACGGGAGTGAGTAATTCCTTCTTAGTCTCGCTGGTCGGTGAGGAGTTGGATGAGATAAATCATGTAATCGAGTAATTTTTGTTAGGGCCTGATCCCTAGTATCCACTATGTTCTTAGATTGATGTTGCTATGACTCTGCCATGCTTAATGCTTGTCACTTTGGGCCCGGGTTCCATGATTTCAGATCTGAACCATTTATGAATTCATCATTATATCCATGTTTTAGTTCTGATTTTGCAAGTTATAGTCACCTACTACGGTTATGATCTGGCAACCCCGAAGTGACAACCACCGGGCCCACTCTCGGTGATGACCGTAGTTTGAGGAGTTCACGTATTCACTATGGGTTAATGCTTTGTTCCGGTTCTCTATTAAAAGGAGGCCTTAATATCCCTTAGTTTCCAATATGGACCACGCTGCCACGGGAGGGTAGGACAAAAGATGTCATGCAAGTTCTTTTAATAAAGCATGTATGACTATTTATGAAATACATGCCTACATTATATCGATGAACTGGAGCTAGTGCTATATCGCCCTAGGTTATAACAACTGTATCACGATGAATATCATCCAATAACTCACCGATACAATGCCTACAAACTTTTCCATATTGTTGCTGCTAAGTTACTATTGCTATCATCACTGTTACACTTGCTACAAAATTACTGCTATCACTATTACTATTACAATTGCTGTTGCTACTACTATCAAAACTATCAAACTACTTTGCTACTGATCACTTTGCTGCAGATAATTAATCTCCAGGTGTGGTTGAATTGACAACTGAGCTGCTAATACCTTCAAATATTCTTTGGCTCCTGTTGAGGATATCACTACTAGGCGTAAACCGGCCTATCTGGGCCGGGTTAACTTCTTTAGTAGTTAAATATGTTGAAACCCAAGAAGGCAGATGAGGGCTCAAGGCCCATGGTCATTTCAAGGCCTGTAGCCGTAAACTGGCGTTGGTATGTAACTCGTATTGTATGTTAGGAATAAGTAGAGACCAAACCGGACACATCTATGAGCCGGTATTGGGAATCTGTGAATCGACGGGCGTCACCCGTGGATATAAGGGGATGACCCGGCGACGGTTCAGACAAGAGACAACAACTCGAGACATAGGTGAAGCTTGTTTGCTCCCTAGTCATCGAAACTCCATCAATCCCATCACAACTAGACGTAGGCTTTTACCTTCATCGAAGGGGCCGAACTAGTATAAACTCTCTTGCGTCCCTATGTCCGCTTTAACCCCTTCAAGCTAACCCGTCGCGATGGCTCCACGACTAAGTCCTTTCTTTTGGACATCTGCCGTGAAAAAACCACGACAGTTGGCGCCCACCATGGGGCTATCGCACGATGGTTTCAAGTTCTTGGAGGGCCGTTTTGAAGGACTCGAGGGCTACGCTGTGGGCCGGATGACTAAGAGTCGTCGCGGCAAGCTCTACATCGATGATGCAGGCTGGGGCCCCGAGGCCGGCTCAGTTGAGTACGGGTACCGGGTCCCCTTTGGTGGCATACACGTTTTCATCGACAAGATCGGAGAACCGGGCCCTGAGCCGGACATTTGCACCGACCTCGTCGAAATGGCTCAGCGTGCACGATCCGCCCGGGTTAAACTGGCCGTGAAGCGTGCCTTCGTGGGAGTCATCCATGGAGGAAGTTATGAGGATAGATCGGAATCTCGCGGTGAGACCATCGTTTATTCCGGCGACGTGTCATCAACCGGAGAAACCGAATCTCTATATCAGCTACAAGATGGCCGGATTGAGGGCTGTTCCAATGGCAACAGTATTCTGGACCCCTCTGATCAACTCAACCGAGTTGGAATATTCATGGCCGGCACACAAGCAGCGCTTCATTCTTCGACCGCTGCACCAATAACCTCCGGTTCAGTAGCGGCGACAGCTGCCGGGGCAGGAAGCTCTGCACGCCCGCCGGCTCAAGTTCTATCAGATCTATTTGATGCATTGGCTGTGCTTATGGCAGAAGCTAATCCGGCGGATCAGGAAGTCCACAACGCGGAGATTGCAAAGGTGAAGGAACAGATCACCCAGGCCAAGGCGGACCTGGCAGCTGAGAATGCCAGGATGACCACAGAGCGGGCCGCTTTAGACGCACAAGCCTACAGGCTCATGTTGGACCAAAAAGCGTCGCATGAAGTCATGAGGAGGAAGTACCGATCCTGTTTGCCTTTGGTTTTTGAGGCCAGAGACCTTTTCAACACCCCAGGAGCAGGAACCAGTAATCCGCTGGAGGGGAACTGGGCGGAAGCTCCTGGGACCGGTGCGCCGGTTCAGCCCCGTTTGATGGATCCGCCTCGTCAAAACACTGTTATACCTCAGGCTGTTTCAACACCTCTGGGTCACTACTCCAACCCAATGGACAATCTTGTTGCCGCTGCTGCACGGCTGGAGGCCATTCCAATTGAAGGCGACTCACCGCAGGCGATAGAGACGCGACGGGTCAAGGAGCTTCTTAGGACAGCTTTGGACCAACAGGAAGCATACTCATACAGCCGCGACCGGATCCACTCGACCCCTCGGCCCAAGCCAGATCTATAGCAGGCGTATGGATGAACCGGCAGTGTCAAGCAATGAACGACGTGGAGCACCCCGCGGTAACAACCCAGCGGGTGGTGCTGATAACGCTTAGGAGGTGGTGCACCGGGCCCGAGCACGCAGGGAGGCCAAGTTAGCCGCACAGTATCAGGCTCGGCAGCTTACGCCGGTTTGTCCAACTATCTCGGTCGAACCCGGTGTTACTTCTAGTTCTTTGGGGGTGCCTTGCCTTGTCCCCGCTTTACGCAATGTGCGCCTGCCCAAGGATTTCAAGGGCCCGCGCAAGGTACCAAATTACACGGCGGATCAACCCCCAGAGACGTGGGTGGAGAGCTATGAGATGGCCATGGAGATGCTTGATGTGGATGATGCGGCATGTGCGAAGTACTTCACCATGATGCTTGAACGAACGACCCGCACTTGGTTAAAAAGCTTACCGGCCAACTCTATCAGTTCATGGGCCCAATTACAAGCCCGGTTTATCAGTAATTTCAAGGATACATGTAAGCAGCCTATGTCGATAGTGGACTTAGCTACCTGTGTCTAGGAGGAAGGAGAATCGACGACTCATTGGGTGCGCCGGGTCTCACAAGTGTTGCATTCATCAGACCGCATCAACGCTGACACCGCCGTCTTAACCCTAGAAGGCAACTGCCGGTTTGGGCCCCTAAAGCTGAAGTTGGGACGGATGAAGCGCCATTGCACTGACATGGGGACCCTCATGGCCGATTTGGTAAAGTATGCTGATTCTGATAGCACCAAGGATCCCGAATCTGATGATGACAAGGCAGGGAAGGGAAAGACGAACAGCAACTCCAAAGGTCAGCAACATCACTTGGCAGACAATGGTGGCGGAGGCAAGCCTAAAGCGGATGGTAACATGGACTTTGTGGCTAATACCAACGCGCAGGACAAGGGCCAGCAACGTAAGGGTAAACCGCCAAATCAGAGTGGGGCACCCAACCTAACCCGGACCGCCTAAATTATCTAATGAGCCAGCCCTGTCTAAGACATGGGACGAAGGAGATGCCAGCAAACCACCTTTGGAAGGATTGCTTTATTATGCAGGAGTTCAAGAATTCTAATGCTTTCCGGTATGATCACGGCTCTCACGGTGGCTCAGGATCCGGGCCGGGTTACGGTGGAGGAAATTCCGGTTCAGGATTTAATGGTAATCCGGGCGGACATAATAATCAAAATAATCAGAACAACCAGGGTGGTTATAACCAGCAGCAGCAACAGTCAGGTTACCAGAGAAACCCAAAGCAATTGAATAGTGGGCAGTACCATGTCTTCACCACTAGCTTGGACAAGCGAGACCGGAAGGTTCAGAGGCGGGCAGTCAACTCTGTTGAACCGGCCGTGCCCCGTTATCTACGCTGGTCTGAACAACCAATCATATGGAGCAGAGAGGATCACCCTCCCCAGGTTGATAATCCGGGTCAGTTGGCTCTGGTGGTGGCGCCTCAGGTGGGAGGTTACAAGTTCACCAAAGTGCTTATGGATGGAGGGAGCAGCATTAATATCTTGTACTATGAGACCTTCCGTCGTATGGGACTAACAGATAAAAATCTCAAACCGTCTAATACGGTGTTCCACGGTGTGGTACCTGGCAAGTCAGCATATCCTGTTGGTAAGATAGCTCTGGAAGTGGCCTTTGGAGATGATCATGATTCCAGGTCGGAAACATTAACGTTTGAAGTGGTGAAAATCCAAAGTCCATATCACGCCCTGTTTGGGCGACCGGCCTACGCTAAGTTTATGGCACGGCCCTGTTATGTGTATTTGCAGCTCAAGATGCCGGGTCACAAGGGGACAATGACGGTTCATGGAAGCCGTAAAATCGCTTTGGAGTGTGAGGAAGGATTTTGTGCCACCGAGGAGCTGAAGTATTAGAAGGGCAATGTTGATCCGGCGGACATGACTCCATTAAAGAAGCCAACTACGGAGCATGATCCGGCCCTGAAGTTCAAATCGGCAGCACAAACTAAGCTTCTTGACTTCATACCTGGCGATTCGTCCAAGCAGTTCAGCATCAGTGCCAACTTGGATCCGAAATAGGAAAGCGCGCTCATCGAGTTCATCCGTGAGAATCGGGACATTTTTGCATGGAAGCCCTCTGACATGCCAGGTGTACCGAGGCAACTCGCTGAGCACACCCTTAATGTGGATCCTAAATACAAACCGGTGAAATAGTTCCTCCGCCGGTTTAACAAAGAAAGACGCAAGGCGATTGGAGAAGAGGTAGCCAGGCTCTTAGCAGCTGGTTTTATTGTTGATGTTTTTCACCCTGAGTGGCTTGCCAATCCAGTGCTAGTCCTTAAGAAAAACGGCACCTGGCGCATGTGTGTGGATTACACAGATCTTAATAAGGCTTGTCCAGCAGATCCTTTTGCCCTCCCCCGTATTGATCAAATTATTGATGCTACGGCGGGTTGTGAGCGTTTAAGTTTTTTGGATGCATATTCTGGCTATCATCAGATCAAAATGACAGTGAAGGACCAGGAGAAGACGGCATTCATAACTCCCTTTGGAGCCTTCTGCTATGTGTCTATGCCCTTTGGTCTCAAGAGTGCCCAGGCAACTTATCAACGGTGTGTACAAAATTGTCTTCACAAGCAGATTGGCCGTAATGTACATGCTTATGTGGATGATATCGTGGTTAAGTCCAGGGAGAAGGAGACTCTGGTTGACGATTTGAAGGAAACCTTTGATAACCTGAGGACGTACAAGATGATGCTTAATCCGAACAAGTGTGTCTTTGGTGTACTGGCGGGAAAGTTATTGGGTTTTCTGGTGTCCAACAGGGGAATTGAGGCTAATCCGGAGAAGATCACAGCCATCACCTCCCTGGCTAAACCGAAGTGTATCAATGATGTTCAATGCCTGGCAGGCCGGATTGCCTCATTAAGCCGGTTTATCAGCTGCCTTGGTGAGAAGGCAATCCCTTTGTATCAGATGTTGAAGAAGACGGATCAGTTCGTCTGGAGTTCCGCTGCTGATGAAGCATTTGAGGACTTAAAGAGGCAATTGGCCAATCCGCCTGTGCTCGCCGCTCCCATTGACAAGGAGCCATTACTGCTATATGTTGCTGCTAATGCTCGTGCGGTCAGCGTGGCTATTGTGGTGGAGCGAAAGGAGGCAGGTAAGGAGCATCCGGTTTAACGTCTGGTCTATTATATCAGCGAGGTACTCATTGAGTCCAAGCAAAGGTATCCGCATTGGCAGAAGCTGGTGTACGGAGTTTTTATGGCAAGCCGGAAGCTTAAGCAATACTTCCAAGGGCACCCAATTACGGTGGTCAGTTCTGCTCCTTTGGGGGATATCATCCAGAACCGGGAAGCGACTGGCCGGATTGCCAAGTGGGCTATAGAGCTTGGGCCGCACGGATTGAAGTATGTGCCTCGGACGGCGGTTAAGTCTCAAGCACTTGTTGATTTCATCAATGATTGGACGGAAATGCAAGCACCTGAAGAAAAGACGGATCACACATATTGGACCATCCATTTTGACGGATCCAGGCAATTGGAACGCTCAGGGGCTGGAGTCGTATTAACTTCCCCACGAGGTGATAAGTTTTGTTACGTTCTCCACTTAATGTTCCCTTGTACTAACAATGCAGCTGAGTATGAAGCCTTGCTCCATGGTCTCCGGATGGCTAAGGAGATGAACTTAAGTCGAGTTAAGTGCTTCAGTGACTCGGACCTCGTGGCTCAACAAGTATCTGGCACTTGGGACTCCAAGGACCCACTCATGGCAGTATATCGTCGTGAGGTGGATATTGTTGCAGGTCACTTTAAAGGCTATCAGGTGGACCACGTGGACCGACAGAAGAATGAAGCGGCGGACGCTTTAAGCTGGCTGGGCTCTTAGCGCAAACCGGCCCCGCCCAATGTTTTTCTGGATGTGCTGCACAACCCGTCGGTCAAGCTCCCTGGTGAAGCGGATTTGGCTATTCCTGATCCGGAGGCTCAATTGGCGGCAGCTCTTCATGTCATTCCGAATTGGACGCTCCCTTACCTGGCATACATGAACCGGGGCGAGTTACCAGCGGATGAGACTCAGGCCCGACAAATAATCCGGCGGTCCAAGTCCATGACTATTGTCAATGGCGAGTTGCATCATTGCAGTGTATTAGGGGCGTTTCAACGCTGTGTGTCTCCTGAAGAAGGCTGTGAAATTTTGCGTGAGATCCACGAAGGAGATTGTGGTCACCATGCCGGTTCAAAATCTTTGGTAGCTAAAGCATTTCGTCATGGCTTCTATTGGTTAACTGCGCATGCTAATGCCGAGGATCTGGTCAGACGATGTGACGGTTGCCAAAAGTTTTCAAGACGTGCTCATGTGCCGGCTCAAGAATTGAGAATGATTCCAATTACTTGGCCGTTTGTGACTTGGGGCTGGATATGGTTGGGCCTTTCAAAAGGTCCAAAGATAAGAAGACCCACCTCCTGGTGGCGGTTGATAAGTTTACAAAGTGGGTGGAGGCAGAACCTGTTAGCAAGTGTGATGCGGCCACGGCAGTTCAGTTCATCAAAAAAGTGATTTTCCGGTTTGGCTTTCCACACAGTATCATCATAGATAATGGTACCAATTTTTCCAAAGGTGCCATGAAGGAGTTCTGCGAACGGGAGCACATCCGGCTTGACGTTTCATCAGTGGCACACCCACAGTCCAATGGTCAAGCAGAAAGGGCTAATCAAGAGACCTTGAAAGGCATCAAGCCCCGGCTTATGGTTCCTTTGCAGAGAACGCCGGGTTGTTGGGTAGAAGAGTTACCATCTGTGTTATGGAGCATCAATACTACACCCAACAGATCAACAGGATACACACCGTTCTTCATGGTTTACGGAGCGGAGGCGGTTCTCCCCTGTGATATCCTCATGATTCACCTCGTGTGGCGGCTTATGTTGAAGCGGACAATGAGACAGCACGGCAAGACGCTTTGGACCTGTTGGATGAAGAACGTGACATAGCAGCCGCCCGCTCGGTGATTTACCAACAGGATCTTCGTCGTTATCACAGTCGCCGAGTCAGAACCAGAACCTTTCAGGAAGGGGATTTGGTGCTTCGGCTCATCCAAGATCACACTGATATGCATAAGCTATCCCCACCTTGGGAGGGACCTTTCGTGGTTAGCAAGAATCTGCACAACGGGTCATACTATCTGATCGATATTCGAGAGCATAAAGACTCACGTACATCAGAGGAGGAGACCAACAGGCCGTGGAACATAGCTCATCTTCGGCCTTACTATACCTGAGTCATTGGCTCTACTTATGTACATATTACGATAATGTATATATTATGATTAAATATAATAAACCGGAACCTCAGCTAAAGCGGGGTGTCTGTTCTTTTACATCATGTGTGGTTACACGAAGTTGTTCTAAAGCGGCCTCTAGTTTACCCCTTGAGTTAGCTTTTCAAAGCATCATGTTATATCACTTGGGGGCTTGGTCGTGTCCGAACCAATGCAACACCTCTTGATAGGCGAAAGCCACCAGATCACTTGGGGACTTGGTCACGTCTGAACCAGTCACGCCTCTTGATCGGCCTAAGGCCATAGAATCACTTGGGGGATTGGTCGAACCCGAACCATTGCCACGCCTCTTGATCGGCATAAATGCCACGGTTTCATTTGGGGACCTGGCTGACTTGAACCATAGCTACACCTATCGGGAGCTTGGTCGTGTCCGACCATGGTAACGCCATCTGATCAGCTCAAATAAGCCTCTTTTTGCAAACGGTTTTATCATTGCCTTTGCTTCACAATTTTCTTTGATAGATATTTCTTTCTTTTTGTTGTGTTTTTTAAAAACCGACAAAATTTTAAACCGGTTCACACTGTCAATTGACGGAACATGGTTCATTTTTAATCCGGAGACTATTTGCCCGGTTTGATTTGTTATTAACATCCTATTACGGAGTAACACGGTGCTTTATTATAACCCGACACGGTTTACATGGTAAACCGGCAATATATATATACATGAGCTGCTATCTCCTCCAACAGTGTGGGTTTATGAAACCTCTGTTTCAAGATTGGCTAAGCCAACTTCATGCCCAACGATGGCAGGTATCATGTATCTCAAAGATTTGAACATATGTTTACATTTCAGATATTTTGATTTCACATATGCAGACATCATACTCCGCCTGACGGTACAACCGCGGTGGCACTTTAAGATTTTTATATTGCAGAAAATACTTTGGAAAGTTCATCACCCAAAGGAAGAACAAGTTGCAGTAATTATGCACGAAGGCATATCAAAATCAAGAGTATCGGCTAGCCTATTATAAGGCAACACGGTGCCCAAAACAAGATCATTGTTTTTTCAAAGGAGAAGCAGTTTAAACCGGCTTCCGGTTCAAACTTGGTCACGTCATCCCACGCCGCTTCAACTTCAGTTTCTCTACCCAGCGGCTGGAAATCAATAGTTGTCCAGTCGATTCCCATTAATGCTTGAAAGAAATCTTCATCATGGATCAACAACGACGGTTCAATATCGGGAGCGTAATTATGCTTACGGATTGGAGGGATAAGACTTTCCGCTTCATGAATTGGTGCAGCTACTCGCTTGTTTTGATTGTCATATTGGGCTTGATAATGAGACAAGTCTGCTTCTTCAGCCAATTGACAAGCTAGCAGACGCACCTCCCGGTTTATTGCTCGCAGATCCGCTTCACTAAACTCTGACCCGTCTTCCTTCAAGCTGGGATAGCCCTGAGCCGCTTCAATAGGATCAAAATCCGGCACCCAAGCTTTTGCTCGGATTAAGGCATTGATCGCACCGGTTCGAGCAGCAGATTTCTTCAGCTCTTCAACCCGGGCAGGAAGCACCGACAGTTTCTGTAGAGTGTCCTGAATCAAAGTGGGCGCCGACTTGTTGTGGGATGCAGTACAGATGATCCGTTGTGCACCAGTGTATAGTTGTTCGATCAACGTATAGGCGGCTTTCAATTTCTTCCGCACATCTGACCCCAAATGACCAATACGTGTCCCTGAAATATCACAAAGGGTTAACAAACCGGTAGCTCTGTAAGCCGCATAATCAATTCAGAAATCAAACCGGCTTACCAAAGATAGCAGCGGTCATGGCATGCCCGTGCCACTTTATGCTGGTCAGTTCATCCACCACCGGTTTTAGTGGAGCCTCGGCGTCTTCTGCTCGTTTGGTTAAAGCAGATTTTTCAGTAGCCCAATCCGCCCACTCCTTCTTGAAATCCTTCTTAAGTTGTTCCATGACGCTTAAGGCACTGGTCAACTCCTCTTTTGCTTTTGAGGTTTCAGTCTGTTGGGACTTCAGATTTTCTTGGAGATCGGCGATTTGGGTCTCTTTTGTCTTCAGCTCAGCCTGCATACAGACAGTTATATGATTCAGCAAGCAGTGCAAGAATTGAAGCACCAACCACATAACAAGTTATGCACTTGGCGCTTGGGGGCTAATGCCTATTTGATCTTCATATTTCACTTGATTATAAAGTCCCAAGCTCAATACAAGTATTCAACTTGGCACTTGGGGGCTAATGGCTATTTGTTCAAATAAGTTTTGATGCAGCGATATTAATTACTTAAGTCCCGGTTTAACTACACTAAGTTGAATCGGCCCTTGGGGGCTACATCAGCGAATTTCGAGGCGTTAAGATTTATATTAGTAAGTCCCGGTTTCAAAGAAGATTACAAACCGGTCCTTGGGGGCTAGGCGAGTCAGCAAGAATTGAAGCATACAAGCAGGAAAGAGCATATGGAAGTTACCTCATATTTATCTTTCATCATGTTAACCAGACCGGCTTCATAGTCACGACTGGTATACAGCCGGTTCAGATAGCCGGAATGGATGTCTTGGGCGTTCAGAGCAGCGTAAGTCGCCAGATCAACATTCCACTTGCCCTTGCCAAAGGCAGCAAATTCTTCCTTGGTAGTATGTTTAGACAAAGCGACAGGATTGGTTGGCTCTGTATGGCCAATGCCAGTAATAACAACTTCATCATCCTTGGCGTCGCCGGTTTGCATTGGGGCCGTCAGTTTATTAGTAGACTTGGATGGACTGGTGGATTTCTCAATCCGGATGGGGCTTCTGGGCTGGTCAACAGGACCGGAGGTATCAACATGTCTTTCTTCAGTAATTAAATCATCATCTTGTGGTGGTGGGTCGTTTGGCACATCCTCACGGATGGCCGCTTCAGGGTTGAGTACTCTGTCCGGTTTAGGAATAGCATCTTCTTCAGCCGCTTTATCTAGGCGAGCCTTCTTGATTGGCTTAGGCTTGGCCCTGAAAGGAGTAACAAAGGTCAGTACAGTATATGCTACAAAGTAATACACCAGAAGCATTATGATAAGTATGGCTTACCCAAGCACCGTTTTGAGCGGCGGCAGCTGGGTAGCTGATGACTCGCCAGATGATGAATGGGAAGTGACCTGATAATCGGAGTCAGACGGATTAAGAGGTTGACGAAAACAGCCCATTTTAGGACAAGCACTGACAGGCAAATTAGAGACCTCTGAATGGCGTTTCCGAACCGGACTATTCGGTAAACCGGCGGAGGTAACTACCTGGCCAATATGCCGGGTCGTGCGGCGAGCTTCGTGCTGTTGGGTCTTCATAAGAAATTTGGGATCCAAGTAAGCAAGAGGATGAGAAAATTTAACCTTCTGGTTTGCCTGACGGATTTTTAGTGAAGGCAAAGGATCTGAATCGGAGGAAAGAATAATTACCTCTGCAACATCAGCATGACTGGCTTCGGCATCATCCTGACAAATATCATCATCAATAAGGCACGTGAAAAATAAGCCAAGTGAATCAAGTTCTACCTCAAGGTCCGGGTTACCCACATCGTCAGCAGCGGCCGGATCAGAGGATGCAGTGGTTCTTTTCCTGTGGGTAGTCTTCTTCACAGCTTTAGTCTTTTGCCGGATTGATCTTTCCGGTTTTTCTGGTTTCTCATGCGGCAGTTTCTTGCTCCAAAACGGATCATTGCCCTGTTTAAACAGGCATTGATATTAAGCAATGATCAGATATATCAATAACAGGTTTAGAAAAAAGAACAATCAAACTCTTACAGCTGGCGGTTTGTTGGTGGCATAGAAGGGAAGCAGGCCGGTTCGAGCACAGACGTGTTCCGGTTCATTCAGCATTTTATTCATAGCCTCTGTGATTTCTTCGTCGGTAAGCTGGATGTTAGCATGTCGCAATGGGTCATCAACACTGCCAGTATACTCGCACATCAAACCGGAGCGCTGACTAAGGGGCAGTATGCTCCATGATATCCAACAGCGAGCGAGATCAACTCCTGTTAAACCATTGGCCATGAAGGCTCTGAGCTTGGACATTTGAGGAGCGTATTTGCTTCTCTCCTTGGCAGTCAACCTTTGCGGAAAGGGGTGTGTATTGCTAAGCCGCTCCGGACAAAAGCCAGGCAAAGTATTATCACCAGCAGGGGAGGTGTCTCTGCAATAGAACCATGTTTGATTCCACTCTTTGGGGTGGCTGTGCAGCTTGGCGTGAGGGTATGTGACCTCTTTCCTTTTCTGAATCGCCACACCGCCCAATTCCATATTGGAACCGTCAGAAAACTCAGTACGGTGGTTTAGATGGAAACAGTCTCTGAATAACTCCACTGTGGGCTCCTCTTGAAAAAAGACCTCACAGAGCACTTGGAAGTGACACATGTTTGTAACAGAGTTGGGACCAGTGTCTTGTGGGAGTTGAAAATCGGCTAAAACGTCCCGGTAAAATTTAGAACCGGGCGGCTTAAAGCCCCGGGCTAAGTGATCTACGAAAACGACGACCTCTCCTTCTTGAGGTGTGGGCGGCTTAAAGGCGGATGCTAAGAACTACACAGAGCAAAGGTTCACAGGTTCATCTAGGATCTATCATATGAGTACGAAGCAGATGATGAACACTGAAGAACTTGGAAACCCTAGAATAGAAGGTCGCCGCGATGCTCTGGTACAATCAGGGTGATGCAGCGGCCAAGGTTGGAGCAGAAGTCGTCGACGGCGGCGGAGCTCCGAAGCTGGACGACGCGGGGAAGACGAAGCAAAAGGGCAGAACGGGAAAAAGAAATGACCCTTCGGTCTTATTTATAAGGCAATTTTCCCTAAATCCTTCTCCCGTGCATGCTATTCTCCTGTTCCCCCGAAGGGCGGTATCAATACGGCAACCCGAAAGCTCTTTATCAAAGTGGTCTCTTCTCAAAAGCTTATCATCCAGATGAAAACAAGTTCGTAGTAACAGGTGGCCGTTGAGCTCCTAGTTTGACTGCGCGCCATTGGCGCTTTGCTCTCCTCTTATTTCTTCATTGGAGGGTTCGGATGGACTTCGCCGTTCTTTCCCAACGAAAAATTCAGAAAAAAGGAGGAAGAGGGCCTCTCGACGGGAGTGATTCCCCGAAAAGATATCGTTCCCAGCATCCTCGAGTTTGTAGTCAAACTCACCTTCATCCACCTTTCATGGACTGGCGCGGGCAAGCGCCGAAATCTGTAATCTAGATGATTCTGGTTGAAGGGGACGATGCAGCCTAGCTCTGAGTTGTGAGTAAGCGGAACCATTCTTTTTTTGTTCTTCTCCAGATTCTAGCCGGTCTCAAGTATGGCGATGAAAGACAAACCCGTGAAAACGTGCGCAGCCCATACAGGGCAACGCGGACATAAAGCGCGAAACAAAAACAACTCGGCAGAAGGGAAGGGGCCTATGTATTTGCATGACCCCTGCGGATTTGACCCTACCTACACCCGGAGCCAATCCCCTGGCGGTCCTGCCACCACTCCCAACGCGGAGCGCCTTTATTTTCGTATTGAACTCCGCTAGGAAGAAAAAGTTAGACCGTAGCCTTTGGAAAGCATCTCTTCCTAGAGGGGACCCCCGCTTGTGATCTTCTTCCTTGGGTTGGAGAAAAGCTAAAGAGCCCACTTTATATCGTCGATTTCAGGTACGTGACCACGTCGTCAAAGATACAGTCTTTCTTTGGTTTGGCCCACCGATTTACCGTCGTTGGTGACACTCTTCTGAGCCCCTAGATTCGCCGAATTATGAGATCCTGAATGCATCCTTTTTCCTATACCCTAACCCTCGGAAGCGAAGATGCAAAGCGTCACTTTTTTCAAAAGGAAGGAGTAGCAAAGTTGCCTACCATTAGGTATTGTTTGAGCCCGTAACTTCCATTAGGAGAGGCATCCTCGCTAAGTTTCAACTGGTGGTTACTTAAGTTTATTTTCTCTGCCGGCTGGCACGTCACTCGGTGGCAATTTCTCCTTAGGCGCATGTCTCAGCAACACAAAACGAGGGTTTCGCTCGTTATAGGACTTGACCAAACATCTCACGACAGACCGAAAAAGGAACTTGATCACCCGGAGAAGATTTCTTTTCTTTGCTGATTCCTCTCAATGAAATTTGCCATGTTGCACTAAGTTACTTGCCGGGAGGCGCAGTCTCGTACAAGCAACTTCTCTTCCTCTTTCGAAAAGTAGCAAAGCGGTGTCAGGTTGGAAGCCTGCGGGCCAGTTTGTTCTAGCGCCTCATTCTTTACATCCTTGCATTACTCTCTTCCTTTCCTCCTTGCCCTAACTTGAACTGGCTGAAACTAAAATGGCCGGACTTTCTAATGATGGCACTGGCCCCAAATACCTTCGATCTCTACCGTAGGTGCCAAAGAAGAATGAGAAGAAGCCCAAAAAAAAGCAAAAAGGCTGGAATGCGACGTGGCATACCCGAAAGCCCTAAGAAATGCATGGGAAAGAAGGTCAGATTAACCCCGAAAAAAGTTACAAGACCAGATGTTCCCTATTGTTATCGGGAATGAGACTAAATGTTCGGCCTTAATGAGATGGACCTTGATTCCTCTCCGGCCTGGCATTCAATTCGTGACGTGGATGATCCGCCGACGGAATCGATTAGGTGAAACGGCTCTGCAAATTTGTTTGTTCATAAAGGCTGCATGCAGCCATGCAATTCGTCGCGGGTATCAGGAATATCGTATTTATCTCTTCTAATCTAGATCCCACTTCCCTCCACTTCTTGCCTCACTTATAAATAGGGTACTTGACCTTAGGATCGAATCAGGCTCTCCTTGGGATAAGCCAGAGAATGGATCAGCCGGGCGAAGTAAGTGATAGGATCTCCAGGATTCTAAATTCCATGCCCGGGGAAGTCTAAGAGGATAAAGGAGGATGTTCCCTGCAGGGCATTTCGCGGGGTTAGGATATGCATGTTTACCAAATGAGCGGAAGACTTGACGCGAGCCAATGAAGCGCTGCTAAGGCGCTCCGGCTTTCCCCTGTTGAGTCGCTCTTTCCTGACCTTCTAAGTGAGTTCTAGCTTGAGCGAGGGCAAGTCTCAATTACGGTAGGAATGGAATACACCAATCATAACTCTGGTCTGGTCCCTAGTTCCCTAAGTAGTTAGTGAAACTTCTAGCTGGACTGACTGGATTTAGAGCTTAATGCTCCTATCTTTGAACTAGAATCTTAGCGCTTATTTCATGAAGATAGCTACTTTAATTGATACAAGAGGGCTTACGACGAATAGATTGTTGGAATGGCTTTAAGTGAAAGGGAATCCGGCAGCTTATATAGCGCTAGTGAGAGGCCTCCTAGTCTATTTCGATGGACGTCTCCTAATCCTTCTTTTTCTATGGGTTCAGGAATGCCATGCCAATAACAGATAGAGCAGCTAATGGTCAAGCCAGAGGCAGCATGACTGCTAGTCAAATACCTAAATCCTTTGGAATTCATTAGTAAACTCTTTTCAGAGTCATTAAAAACGAGCAACACCACGTAGGGCAGCGTCCACGAGAACTAGCTATGCGCAAAAGCAAGGTGTGAGCCCGCGACCCCTCGATCGCTCTCAGAGTCAATCGGCCCAAACCGGGTCAGTCTATTTCCATCAGCCGGCCGGTGGGAGAATTGACCTCTGAATACAGTGATCCTATGATCTAGATAGACTCCGTCCTTTTTTTTAGATAAGGGTGACTCAAGAAATTGGGGGTGGGACCTGCTGGCATAATGCAGGCTGGCACTCTCCTGTAGTTATGTTTAACCTTGAATGCAATTTGTAGATTCGACAGCAATAGTCCCTCGGACTCGAAAAGTAATAACGAAAATGGCTAATCCAATAGCAGATTCCACAGCTGCCACAGAACTGCTGCGCCGCGGGAAATCCTTCTCTATACAAGTTCTCGTACGAGGTTTTTGAACAGAACTTCGATAGGCGAGAGGTGTAAGCACCGCGAGGTGTGAAGCGCCGATTGATATGTGTCAATATCAATAAGTGGATGAGTGTTGTTAAAGACGACTAGCTGAACTCTCCAGAACAAACACAACCTAGGTGGTTTGACTAATGTTTTGGCACATTAGACTAACCTAAGACAACTCCTGGCTACATTCAGTCCTATTGAGATACAAGCTGTTACCAACCTGATACAATGCAAGTCACAAGCTTGACTGCTTGGTTTGACTGAGCTGTTCAAGAAAAAGGAAAGATGAATGCGTTTAAAATCTACGAGTTGCCTTAGTAAGAAAGTTCCTCCTTCTCGCTATAGAAATGATCTTTAAGACAACCTACCCGTTTCGGTTTTGAAGAAGACAGGAATGAGTCAGTGCCAGGTGTCCCCGGTCGTGATACACTAACCAACCCTAGAATTACAACTACGTAGAGGGTCTCTACAAGTCTATAAATAAGTTCCAAAAAATTGATCGGTAGTAGTCCGGTCGCACCCGAACAATAATATTCCAGAGGGAAATGCACCTAAGAGCATTGGCACCCCCGTTTGCTGGATCTTCTAGGCACTCTAAAGCGCTGCAGCAATCGGCATTATGTCAAACAAGTGTTGTCAATTTGGCAGCACTCGCTCATAGGAAGCAAAAACGATCGCGTGCCTCATCCTTTGTCAGGACTCTATTCCTAGGTCAAGGGCAAAACGAACCCTCTCAAATAAAAACCTAGTTCACTCGCTAAAGCATCCATGGTTGAATGGTGAAAGCGCCCTGCCTAGCCAAGATAGCCAGATTCTCAATTTCAATGTCTCTAAATCCCATGCCTCCCTTATACTTCGGCATCGTCATCAAGTCCGACGAGACCCATGCTGTCTTCCTTCCTTTCTACTAAACAGAATTTGACCCTATTTCAGTACCACTTGATAAGCCCGGATCTGCCTGACCAATAGGAGATAGGCAGAAGAACATCGCTAAGGATAGTTACTAAAAGGCAAGGTGTGGTCCTCGGGGATAGGTACTTCGTCCGGCGTGGTATCATTGCTGAGCGATCGCTCGCTATCTGGAAATGGAGTGTTAGTTTCAAATAGAGATTGTGTGGGTGTGAAGTGTACTGAAGTTCGCACAAGGAAGAAGCTCGTGTTAAAGATAGTTTCATCCAGACCAAACCCTACCTTAGCGTATCATCCCCACCCACCAAGTCTTCATCCGCGGTGATTTCCCTGTTGCCGACTAGATTGCTTACCGACTTTCATGATGGAAGAAGATACCCTTGCTTTCCATTGCCTTTCGAAGGGGACCGACCATATGCATACTTCTTTTTGTACAACTTTGCTCTGTTGGAGCCTTTGCAATAAGAAAGTGGATTAGGAGAGAGAGCTTGCAGTGTCGGTCGCACATTCATAATAGGGGAGTTCCCTTGCTCCTGCTGTGTACGATTAGCCGGCCTTGCGGTGGCAAAAGGATTAGGACGTCCCCCCACGAATATGCAAGCATACGTTTCATGCTTGTTTGAGTAATAGCAAGGAGATTCCCCAAAATCATGCTAAGAATAGCTAGGATTTCCAGAAGAAGATGCCATTCGTTTGATGAGAAATAAAAAGGAATATCGAGAATTCGCGTGGCTGAAGCTGAAGCAGCTACTTTCGAAGTAACAGAAAGAAAAGCAATGACTGGAGTGGGGGAGTCAGAGTCGAAAAGAGGATTCCTCGCTTCTTTCTCTCATGCAAAACCGTGCATGAGACTTTCATCTCCCTTGTTTCGTCGTGGCACACCCCCCCCCACAAGCACCCCCAAGCGAAGGGGAGACCAGAAAACGCCTTTCATTTTCCCCCCTTCAGCGTCCTTCTCTAGTTTAATTATCGCCAAAAACAAAGGAAATCGACTTAGTCGCTCGCTTGTACCTCCATTTCCAATGGCTAATTTACGCATGTTGTACTTCTCCATAGTTTGCTCGAATCGAACTTGTCCGTACCGACATATAACACTTATTCAAAATGGGCTAGCCGAAAGAGGAGATCAATAATTCCACTATCAATATGGGTAGGCTGCTATATCTAGAAAGAGAAGATGAAAGGTTTTGGATTATTAGCAAAGGTACTTATCTTATTACTCAGCTAGGCACTTACAAACCTATTTATTTACAAGTTCCACATGGGTCTGGTCAGGAAGACTCGGAATCATTCTCACGGCCACCCCACACGAGAGCGGATCGCCTGAATCAACGAAAGATCTGGATAACGCTAGGTTGTGATACTGATGTCTGATTTTACTCATATACATCCAATAGTGAAGGGCCAGGGCAAGCCCTACCGACCTACGACCGGAGAAGATGTTGTGTTGTTCGTATCACTTGCTAGAGATAGAGAAGCTAGAACAGGAACTGCCCGAGAGGGTTCAAAGAATGAGGTCTTCACCTTTGAGCTGGATCTCATCTCATCTAGCACATACTACGAGCGAAAGGGGATGACATTATCGCCATTGATTGAATTCGTACGTCTATCGCTATCCCGGGCCGAGGAGAGGGGGTTTCGGAAGCCGTGCCCTTGTTGGTAAAGGAAGTAGGTTTTGCTTTTGAAGGTAGGTATTTCTGGAAGCAAGGAAAATAAAGAAGGAAGCAGGTACCGGTCTAGGGGTTGCCGAGGATATTTCACTTCAAATTTCTTCCTCTTAAAAGAGTCAAGTCCGCAGGGTTCCCTAAATTCCCCAGGAATCAAGTGGGACCGGGAGATCATTGTTCATTTGGTGGTTGGCCCTCCCCCTAATAAGTACCTACCAAGAATTGGGCCAGTTAGTTCAAGCGGTACCAAATCACAAAGAACAGTTGAGTTTTCTAATTCATCTATTATTCTATTTTTTGCATTTCTAGAATAGCGTTGGAGCCGGGACACACATTTCTGCCCGAGTTCCAACAGCAAACCAAATACATTATCGTGGAAAACGAGTTTCGCCAACACATTTGATCATTCATACCTCATAGTACGCTTTCTTTCTTTTTTTTGGACATTGAATTCCAAGCGAAGGAAGCTCAGTGAAAGATAGACTGGGATTTGACAGCAAGAAGAAAGCAATCATAGTACGCGGCACACACCGCTGACGAATGAGATTGACGTCCCAAACCAACACAGGTTCAAGACTAAGTGCAAAACCAAGAATGCCGTGGATAGAAAAGTGGCTTTTTCTATAGTGGCAGGAAGTCTCCAACTCTTCGATATGCGCTAGCTAGGTAATCACTTTACTTAATCTGATATGGGATCTCTTGCTACCAGAAAGGAACTGAACTGGCTTGCCCGGAAAGAATGGATTGCGACCCTTGGAGAGCTAATGGTACTGGACTGATAGCGCACTAATTGAACCGACCCCGGACGTACCACTGGGGAACCTGTGGCTGGAGAGAATCTCTCGCGATGGAGAAATGTCAAATAGGAAGCTCTATGGAGGCACACATCGTGTCGTTCGTCATCGAAATGGGACTGACTCGCTCGGGAACAGGCACAGGATTGAGGAACTTTCTGGCCATTGAAGCAATGAACTTGCTAGCCAGCGTGCCAAAAAGGTTGCTGACTTTGGGTACACAGAGTAGTGGCGAGAAAAGGGCTTGCGCCTCAGCCGTTTCGCTTGATTCGGACCTTGTGGTTGTAGTCACAGGGTACAAAGATAACCCCACAACCATTTGTTGTATTCTTTAAGTCAATCGACTTTAGAGAGGAGAGACATGAACTTGTTTTAGGCGTAGAAAAGGCATACGGTATGAAAGATTGATTGAAAAGAGGTAGGGACTGGTCTCGCTGCTAAGGGAGAAGGAGACCTCTGTCGGAGTAAGCTAAAGAGCCCCAACACCGCGGAGTCAAGAAATTCAACTAAATAGAATCCTAAAACAATCTATTAGCACTACCTCAAAGCAAACATAGGAACTAGGGAGTTCATCGAGAGAAAGTCCCTTTAGTTTCGTACTTCCCTGTTTCGGATTTGCATAGACACTTGTTAACAAAAGATTCCACTGATTGAAAGATTCCTGTCCAAGCAAATAGTGCCTTGATGCAGCTCACCCGATTGACGATTTTCAAAGATCTACGCCAAGCGCTTTGGTTGTTGGCGTGGATTATCTTGTTAAGCTCTGCAGAGATGGTGAGCGTGCAAACTTGAATGATAGCTAGTGGTGGATTGAGACTTTTGAGCTTCTCCATCGATCACTTTTGCGGAAGTTGAGTCCTTTCTTTTCCAGCAACTTCAAATCAGAAAGCACCGACTCCCAGAGAAGACGAGACGCTAAAAATGAAAGTGTTCGCAATGCATACCAAAAAGGGTACCTATGTTGCCGATGGTTTCCATGCTCCGTTGGATGATTTGACGATATCGCAGTATCAAGCTAGAATGGTTTCAATCGGTAGGCATGAAATGAAACTTCTTATCTTAGGTACGGAATTCCTCCACATTAAGACACCAACCTGCCCTTGACAAGTCAATAATCAATCACTAGATTTAGGATCACAAGCCGCCTAAATATCTATATTGGAGTCAGCATTCGTTTTTGTTTGAGTTTCGCTGTTAGCTTACGTCCTTTTAGCTAGTTCGACGTGTTGTGGAAGAGAAGTATCGATCTACAGGATTGCCCCCCCAGACTGACCTAGTTGTCCTTGACCGGATCCCCATCCTTAGCCAAAGTCCGTACTTTACCCCGTTCCTGATCCCCAATGCCAGGGTTGAATAGTAGCCAGCCATGAGATCTATACTTTATCCATTGGTCAAGTAGCAGGCGCGAAAATCAAGGAACCATGGGTCTGGAAACAGAGCTGTCGCCTCGATTGTTGCAGACCTATTAAACAAAAAAGGTATCATGGATAAGTTTCTTTATAACAGGTGACATCACGCCGGTTTACAACGACCAGAGAAGATGACGTCACGGCGATTCAACAAACTACAAGAAGGTGTTGAAGATGAAGATTTTTGCTAAGGATTGACATGAACCTGTTCAAATCAATCTGGGGCCTAATGTTGAGGATATCACTACTGGGCGTAAACCGGCCTATCTGGGCCGGGTTAACTTCTTCAGTAGTTAACTATGTTGAAACCCAAGAAGGCAGATGAGGGCTCAAGGCCCATGGTCGGTTCAAGGCCTGTAGCCGTAAACCGGCGTTGGTATGTAACTTGTATTGTAAGTTAGGAATAAGTAGAGACCAAACCAGACACATCTATGAGCCGGTATTGGGAATCTGTGAACCGACGGGCGTCACCCGTGTATATAAGGGGACGACCCGGCGGCGGTTCAGACAAGAGACAACAACTCGAGACATAGGCGAATCTTGTTTGCTCCCTAGTCATCGAAACTCCATCAATCCCATCACAACTAGATGTAGGCTTTTACCTTCATCGAAGGGGCCGAACTAGTATAAACTCTCTTGCGTCCCTATGTCCGCTTTAACCCCTTCAAGCTAACCCGTCGTGATGGCTCCACGACTAAGTCCTTTCTCTAGGACATCTGCCGTGACAAAACCACGACAGCTCCCCTTGTGTCGAATCTATAAATTTGGGTTGAATACTCTACCCTCAAAAACTATTGCGGTCCCCTATACTTGTGGGTTATCAAGACCTTTTTCTGGCGCCGTTGCCGGGAAGCATAGCTATATTTGTTGAGTCACTTGGTATTATTATCATATTATCACTATGAAGAATCTGAAGGATCCAAAGACTAAGATATTTCCCTCGAGGACGAGTGGAGGTAAGGAACTACCATCTAGTTCTGCTTTAGATTCACCTTATGTTATGAGTAAACTTGCAACACCACCACATGCTATTAATTCTGACATGTCGCAAGTTATTGATGATGCTACTTCTACTATGAATGATGCTTATGATGATGCTAGTACCTTGCTTGATAATGATGATGTGCCACTTGGTGAATTTCTTGATAAACAAATTGCTACAGTTATAAAACATGATGTTGTTGAATTTGATGTTGAGCTTGAAACTGAATCTCCTAAAACACCTGCTAGAACTAGCCTTCTTAGATATGAATTTCCTAACATACCGGAAGGTTATGTTATGAGTGAAGAAGAAACTAGAGATATTCTTGCTTGCAATGATAGAGATGATCTAGAGAAATTACTACACAAGTATAAAGAAAAATCTCTGAATGCTAGAATGAAATGTGATCCTAAGTTTGCTACTTCACCTATATTTATTGATGATGATAAGGATTATGAATTCTCTGTCAACCCAGAGTTAATTACTTTGGTTGAATCTGATCCTTTCCATGGTTATGAAACTGAAACTATTGTGGCACATCTTACTAAATTGAATGACATAACCACCCTTTTTACACATGATGAGAAATCTTGTTATTACTTTCTCATTAAAGGGTGACACTAAAGCTTGGTACAATACTCTTGCTCCTGGTTGTGTGTGTAGTCCCCAGGATATGGTTTATTACTTCTCTGAAAAATATTTCCCCGCTCATATGAAACAAGCTGCCTTACAGGAAATATTTAACTTTGTGCAAACTAAAGAAGAGAGTCTCCCACAAGCTTGGGGGAGGCTTTGCCAGTTTCTTAATGCTTTGCCTGATCATCCTCTTAAGAAAAATGAGATACTTGATATCGTATATAATGGACTAACCAATGCTTCTAGGGACTTCCTAGATAGTTGTGCTGGTTGTGTTTTCAGGGAACGAACTATTGCTCAAGCTGAAGAATTATTGAATAACATATTGCAAAATTATGATGATTGGACTATTCCTGAAGTACCGCCTGAACCCAGTCCGAAGAAGAGGGGTATATTATATCTCAGTCCCAAAGATATGCAAGAGGCAAGGAAATCTATGAAGGAAAAGGGTATTAAAGCTGAGGATGTTAAAAATTTACCTCCTATTGAAGAAATACATGAGCTTAATACACCACCAATGCCTAAGGTGGTAGAGGTAAATTCTCTTATGAAGTTCAATGAAAATGACAATCCTCACAATATGCATCCTAGCCAATGCCTTTATGAGTTTGAAAATTATATTAGAAAACAAGATCACTTCAATGCAAATGTTATGAAACAATTGAAATATAATTCTGATATGATTGCTCACTTGAGTAACTTGTTATTTAGAATATCAAATGATGTTAGAGGTGTTGGAAAACATGCTTCTATGGTTCAAACTCAACTAGAACAAGTTGCTAAATCTCAAAGAGAATTACTTGATGAAATGAATCATAATATGCATGACTTTGCTGTTAGAGTTGCAACTAGAGGAGGTAAAATGACTCAGGAACCACTTTATCCTGAGGGACACCCTAAAAGAATTGAATAAGATTCACAAAGAGCTAACACTAGTGCACCTAGTCCTTCTAGAAAGAAAAATAAAAAGAAAAATGGTAGGACTGTGCACACTTCTAGTGAACCTGAAATAGAGAAACCTCCTGATAATGAAAATGAAGTTTCTATCTCAGATGCTAAAACTCAATATAGTAATGAACACTCACCTAATTATAATGAAAAAGATAATGATGAGGTTCATGAAGACTCTCAACCAACCAATAAAAAAGAACCATATAATGATGTTGAGATAGAACCACCTGTTCATCTTGATAACCCACAACATAAGAATAAAAGATACGACAAAAGAGACTTTGTTGCTAGAAAACACGATAAATAAAGAGAACCATGGGTTCAAAAACCTATGCCTTTTCCACCCAAGTCAACTAAAAAGAATGATGATGAAGAATTTGAGCGCTTTACTGAAATACCGAGGCCAGTCTTTTTGCATACTCGCTTGACTGATATCCTTAAAATGCCTCCTTATGAAAAGTATATGAAAGACATCATCACAAATAAGAGAAAAATACCGGAAGCTAAAATCTCCACTATGCTTGCTAATTATACTTTCAAAGATGGAGTACCTAAAAAACTTGGAGATCTGGGAATACCAACTATACCTTGCTCTATCAAAAAGAATTATGTGAAAACTGCTTTGTGTGATTTAGGAGCTGGTGTTAGTGTTATGCCTTTCTCTTTATATAAAAGACTTGATTTGAATAAACTCACACCTACTGAAATATATTTGCAAATGGCTGACAAATCAACTGCCATACCTATCGGTATCTGTGAGGATGTGCCCGTTGTTGTTGCTAATGTTACTATTTTGACTGACTTTGTTATCCTTGAGATGCCTGAGGACAACAACATGTCGATTATTCTTGGTAGACCCTTCTTGAATACTGGAGGGGCTGTTATTGATTGCAATAAAAGCAAAGTCACATTTCATATCAATGGTAATGAGCATACGGTGCATTTTCCGAAGAAACAATTCCAAGTGAATGGTATTAATCTTATTGAAAAATCTCCGACAATCACTATCGGAAGTTTTCAAATACCTCTACCTACTATCAAAAAGAAATATGAAATGCTTATTGTTGGGGATATGCATATCCCCATTGCCGCAACTTAGTGATTTACGAAAGTTCTTCGGTTTCATACTAATCGAAAGTGGTTGTTAATAAGACTTGATCAACCTTATTAATGAATCATTTTTGAACGGTATGAAGTTGATGAATTTAGTAAGTACTACTTTATGTCCCTACTTTTTATTCTATGTTTTTATTAGTTAAATAAAATAAAATGACATGTTTTGTCTGTTTTTTGAATTTCCCGTGCAATAAAAAAATGACAAAAAAATGAAAGTTCTCAGAATGCCCTGAAAATTTTATATGATTTTTCCCTGAATATTTAAAAAAATTTGGTGCAAAAATAACCATAGGGGGGTGCACCAGGTGGGAAAAACCCACCCTGGGGGGTTGTGGTCCCCATGTGGGCCCCCTCACTTATCTCTTTAGCCTACATTGTCACCTACCTCCAGAAAAAAAATCACTCTTGCTCTCTCTCCCGTGTTTTTGCTCATTTTGCTGCCAATTTCGATCTCTTTGCTCTAAGCTCCATTTCCGAAACTGTTTCGGGAGATTGTTGCTTGGTATGTGACTCCACCATTTGTCTAATTAGTTTTTGTTTTAGTGGTTTATACTTTGAATAATTAGCTACTCTTGGTGCTGCTGTAGATGTGCTTGCATGTTGAATTCTTAGTGTTCTAAGTAGTTTGAATGCTTGCTATGGCCTCTATGTATCCCTATGAGTAGTTGCTATCAATCTTACAAAGTTTTGTTGACAAATTTTTGTCACTCCAAAATTTTTATTTTCACAAAATTGTACACGGACATGATGAACCTATTTGGAAGGAGTTCTTTGAGGAGACGATCCTCGGGGGCATCCTATAGTGATAGTTCTGCCCGCCGGTCTTACGTTGAACCAAGTGAAAGTTCCACATGAGATGCAGCCACCAAAACATGCTTTATGGCCTTGCGATGAGTATATGATGCAGGTGCGCATTAAGGAGGAATTTGAGCAATATGTTCACAATGCCGGTCTCGGTCCCTACCTCTCAGATAAGTGTGAACAACGCCATCTTCTCACTAAATCATTTGTCAAAGGAATTTGAGCAATATATTTTGCACGTGAGTCTGGGGTGTCGTTTATGCTTTATGATGAACCATTTACTATTCCACTAGAAAAATTTGCTTACCATTGCAAACTTCCATTTTGGGGTTCGCTTGATGAGCCGGGAAAGGCTGAGTATGAGACCTTCTTGACTAGCCTTTGTTACGGTGAAAATAGGGGAGTAAGGCAAGGAAGAATAAAGAGCATTCACTTTCCCGCAATTCAGTACCTTGCATTACTTAACGGGAAATGCATAGTAGGCAAGCAATACTGTAGCATACTTAGTTCACCAGACCTTGCTGTTTTACGTCATGCCATTGAGGGCGACAACACGTTGTAACACCCCGGGTGACATATAGCAGTAAACTCATATTAACGGTGCCACATCATCATAATTAAATTTTGCTAATCATCACTTTGTCCCAAACCAACCTCAAATTCAAATTTAAAAGACAAGTCAAATTATTTTTCCTCAAGCTACAAAACTAAAATGCTCGAATAGTTCTATAACATTTCCCTGATCAATGTCATGTTGAAACCAACTTGATATGACTCACAAATAAATTCCTAGGAAATTAATAAGTGGTCCAAAAGCATTTAAATTGGCCTTTTTCAAACTAAGAAAATATTTATACTTGTCCAAATAATGCGAAACCTTGTGTGTGGTCTCAAAATATTGCCTACTAATTATGTGCCAAATTTCAAGTTGAACTAAATTTAATTACTTTGACAAATTAAGTAGAAAACAGTATCGAGTTAATAAAACAGAAAACAGGGAAAAAGAAAATGGGCCAAGTGCACGGAATGAAATACTTTGTACATGAAAGTTGCTCAGTATTTCGAGACGAATCTGGATACGCACTCCGTTCGTTTACCACACGTCCCTAGCATAGCGAACATGCAACCGTCCTCCTCCATTCCATCTGTCCGAAAATGCCTAACATCGGAAATACTTTCCCGTATGTTTCCCCTTTCACAGTATCACCTATCCCTGCGTATTGCCATGTTATGCTTTGTGATGCTTTGATTGCTTTATTATCTATTGTGTTCCACCTCCGTTACTTCTTTCCGATAGACCCCGAGACGCTGCCGATACCCCCCGTGATCGACTACATCAACGATGACCCCTCCTTGCCAGAGCAACTAGGCAAGCCCCCACTTGATCATCAGATATCGCATATTCTTCTCTCTACTGCTTGCATTAGAGTAGTGTAGCATGTTACTACTTTCGGTTAATCCTATTCTGTTGCATAGCATGTCATTGTTGCTACAGTTGTTGATACCTTACCAGCAATCCTAAATGCCTAGTATAGGATGCTAGTTTATCATCAGTGACCCTACATTCTTGTCCGTCTGCCATGCTATACTATCGGGCCATGATCACTAGGGAGGTGATCATGGGTATATATTATATATCTTATACATGATACATGTGATGACTAAAGACGGGTCGGCTCGTAGAGTACCCATGAGTGATTCACGGATTGGGGGATGAAAGCACCTTTGTCCCGACGTCCTTCTAGGTGGATCTTTGTGGCGGAGCGACAGGGCAGGTTGAGACCACCTAGGAGAGAGGTGGGCCTGGCCCTGGTCGGCGTCCACGGTTACTTCTAAATAACATTCTTAACGAGATCTTGGTATTTGATCTGAGTCTAGCCACTGGCCTATATGCACTAACCAACTACGCAGGAACAATTATGGGCACTCGACGTCGTGGTATCAACCGAAGCCTTCTTGATGTTAGCGACTGAGCGGCGCGCGCCGAATTGGACTGGAATGCCTGCTCTTGTATTAGGGATGCTAGATCCGCTTCCGGACGCCCTCGCAACGTGCAGGTGTGCAATGGGCGACGGGACCATACCCCTGCGCCTTAGGATTTAGACCGGCATGCTGACCTCTCTGTTGTTCCTAGGTGGGGCTGCGATGTGTTGATCTTCTGAGGCCGGGCATGACCCAGGAAAGTGTGTCCGGCCAAAGGGGATCGAGCATATTGGGTTATGTGGTGCACCCCTGCAGGGAAGTTTATTTATTCGAATAGCCGTGTCCCTCAGTAAAAGGATGACTCGGAGTTGTACCTCGACCTTATGACAACTAGAACCGGATACTTAATAAAACACAGCCTTCCTAGTGCCAGACACAACCCGATGATCGCTCTCTCACAGGGCGAGGAGGATAGGATCGCCAGGTAGGATTATGCTATGCGATGATACTTGGTTAACTTACCATCTACTCTCTTCTACTGCTTCAAGATGCAGGCTGCTAGAAGCGTAGTCTTTGATGGGACTAGCTATCCCCCTCTTATTTTGACATTCTGCAGTTCAGTCCACAGACACTACCCTTTTCATTGATACCAATGCATATGTAGTGTAGATCCTTGCTTGCGAGTAATTTGGATGAGTACTCATGGTTGCTTTCCTACTTCTTTCTCCCCTTTTCCCTGTTACTGCGATCATATGATGGAGTCCTAGAGCCAGAGGATCCCGAGGATGATTCTACGTGGAGTTCAGCTTTGAGGAGTAGTTAGGAGGTCCTAGGCAGGGGGCTTGCCTTTTCGATCGTTGCTACTTTTGTGCTAGCCTTCTTAAGGCAATCTTGTTTAACTTATGTCTGTACTCAGATATTATGGCTTCTGCTGACTCTTGTGTATTCGAGCTTATGTATTCGAGCCCTCGAGGCCCCTGGCTTGTAATATAAAGCTTGTATTATTTTAATTTGTGTCTAGAGTTGTGTTGTGATATCTTCCCGTGAGCCCTTGATCTTGATCGTACACATTTGTGTGTATGATTAGTGTATGGTCAAATCGAGGGCGTCACACATGTATAGCTTGGGGGCTATCATGGCTCGTCGCCTGCACCTTAATAAATCTCAGGGTAAAATACATGGTGGGATTTATGCTACTCGTTTGGCGGCTCACTTCGAGGTTGAGATACGCCCTCATGATTTCACTCTTACCATAATTTACCTAGATCGTGCAGCCATGGATCACCATCACTTTCTTGCACATGATCGTCCTGACATTGCCATTCCTTATAACTTGGTCTATAACTTGACACTCATGATGTTGTCCCCTTGCCTGCACCTGCTTTGTTTGATTCTGTTGCCAGAGGCGGATACTGAATTATGCCTGTAGACATCCTCGCCTACTGAATAGCTCACGCTACTGCAGAGGCTGCACATGCACCTCCATAGTGGGATCAGGGGATGCTTGCTCCTCAGCAGTGGGATGAGTGGATGCCTGGTCCTCGGGATCCATACTACCCTCCAGGCCACTGATTTATGACCAACTTAGGCCAAAAGCCTAAGCTTGTGGGAGTACGTATTTCTCACCGACATTATATTCATGTTCACATATCATTCCATTTGTCGGTGTTCACACTTTTTCATTGTATCATCCATTCTTAGATTTATTTTCTTGCTTTCTTCTTGTGTGTTTGAAAAAAACTTTAGAAAAACTAAAAAAAATAGTTGTAGTAATTTACTTTCTATGCATGCTTAGTAGTAGTATTAAAAAGGAAACCCAAATATATTTCCTTGTTCTTCTTTTGCTTGTTGGAAGCTTTCTCGTGTAAATAGTTTTTCTCGTTTTTGCTTATTATTTGATTATTGAAGAAAACCAAAAACTACAAAAATATTTCAGTGTGTTTCTCTGAATTTCTTTTCTTTTATTCGAGTTGTACCGAGTAGAAGACCACGATGAAAATGTTGAGTGGCTCTCATATGAATAACTGTTGAACTAATAAGAGCCCATTTTACCTTGTCTTCTCCTGTTGAATAAAATGTTTTGCAGATTCCAGCTTAGTCCATGGCACTCTTGCACTATTATTATTTTCATATCATTCGGTCGTGCAAGTGAAAGGCAATAATGACGATATTCGATGAGCTGGCCGTGGCAAAGAGAAACTGGTATGAACTCGACTTGTATTGTCTGTGTAAATATGTTTAACCTAGTGCCCATGATTCAGCATGTTATGATTAAACATGTTTGCAATAAAAATTAGAGATTATAGTTTCTCATGCCATGCATAAGTAGCTAGGAGTGGATAATGATTTATCTTGGATATCAACATAGCGTTAAAATGATTGTGATGTAGTATGATGATATGGTATCCTTCTCTGGATGTTCGAGTGGCTTGACTTGGTACATGTTCATGCATGTAGTTAATCAAAACCAACATAGCCTGTACAATGTTTATGTTCATGGCGTTCATATCCTACTCATGCTAGTGTCCAATGTTACTTATGCATAATGTCGGGTTATGATCGTTGTTGCTCTCTAGCTGGCCGCTTCCCAGTCTTAAATTGCTAGCCTTCGTCTGTACTTAGTGGGAATTCTGCTTGTGCATCAAAAACCTTGAACCCAAAGTTATTCCAGATGAGTCCACCATACCTACCTATATATGGTATTACCCCGCCGTCTTAAGTAAATTTGCACGTGACACCTCTAAAAACTTCTAAAACAAGTATCCATTTTGTGTGCCTGGATCGTTCATGGAACGATAGGAGGTGGTCGATATCTTCCGTGCTAAGCATGTTATCCTCAGGTCGAGTGTTTATTCACTCGCCATCACACAAGGAAATGGGCAGTAATAGGGATGCCCAGTCCCAAACTGCAAAATACAAAAAGAGTTCATCTCTTACATAATCAAACAAAAACTCCCAATGGATGCAAAACCTTTACTTTCTGCTTGGGGACCGCCACTAGCGTGCTTAGCATGGAAGATGTTGATAACTGATGGTCGTAAAGTGAATAAGAAGGGTGCATGTCTCAAAATATCATTTATCTCTTTTTTAAAAACTGAGCTCTGGCACCTCTGCAAATCACTGCTTCCCTCTGCGAAGGGACTTTCTATTTACTTTTATGTTGTGTCATCACCTTCTATAAAACAAGCGCCAGAAACTGAGTAGAGCACAACGGTCATGATTTATGCATTGTGTATAGCTAATGTTGGGTGCATCATGACTGGATCTTTTCTACCATGAATTACAATGTTTAGTCGCTGCTTGAACTTCAGAGGTGCTTTGCATTTATGTTTTGCGGTCTCAAAAAGGGCTAGCAAGATACCATTATTGTCATATTATATCATGGTTGTTTTGACAACGTGTTGCTATTTGAGATATCTTATTATTGCTCACTAGCTGATTATGTCATTGATATGAGTCATTATAATCTTTAAGAGTTATTGTTGACATGGTTAGTTATAATGTTGACTGAAAACCTGGGTGTTGTTTAAGCTTATTTATGCAAACAAGAGCAAAAGAGTTCGTAAAAGTTTTTCTTTCTCACTTTCAGTTTATCAACTGAATTGCTTGAGGACAAGCAAAGGTTTAAGCTTGGGGGAGTTGATACGTCTCCAATGTATCTACTTTTCTCACGCTTTTCCTCTTGTTTTGGACTCTAATTTGCATGGTTTGAATGAAACTAACCCCAGACTGACGCCGTGTTCAGCAAAACTACCATGGTGTTGTTTTTGTGCAGAAATAAAAATTCTCAAAATGGAACGAAACTTTTTGAGGATTTTTTATACCAATAATAAGAATTTCTGGAGCCAAGACCCACCGGAGAGGGGCCCCTGGGTGGGCACAACTCACTAGGGCGTGCGCCCACTACTTTTGCGCCTAGGTGGGTTGTACCCACCTGATGGCCCCGCTGATGACCCCCCTGATACTATAAATTCACATTATTCCAGAAAAAAAATCAGGGAGAAAGAATTATCGTGATCCACGAAACGGAGCCGCCGCCAAGCCCTATTCTTCCTCGGGGGGCAGATCTGGAGTCCGTTTGGGGCTCCGGAGAGGGGGATCTTCGTTCTTCGTCATCACCAACCCTTCTCCATCGCCAATTCCATGATGCTCCCCACCGGGAGTGAGTAATTCCTTTGTAGCCTCGCTGGTCGGTGAGGAGTTGGATGAGATTAATCATGTAATCGAGTTAGTTTTGTTAGGGCCTGATCCCTAGTATCCACTATGTTCTTAGATTGATGTTGCTATGACTTTGCCATGCTTAATGCTTGTCACTTTAGGCCCGGGTGCCATGATTTCAGATCTGAACCATTTATGAATTCATCATTATATCCATGTTTTAGATCCGATCTTGCAAGTTATAGTCACCTACTACGGTTATGATCCGGCAACCCCGAAGTGACAACAACCGGGCCCACTCCCGATGATGAACGTAGTTTGAGGAGTTCATGTATTCACCACGGGAGGGTAGGACAAAAGATGTCATGCATGTTCTTTTAATAAAGCACATATGACTATTTACGGAATACATGCCTACATTATATCGATGAACTGGAGCTAGTGCCGTATCGCCCTGAGTTATAACTGTCTCATGATGAATATCATCCAACAAGTCACCGATCCAATGCCTACAAATTTATCCTTATTGATTTTGCTGCGTTACTACTGCTATCATCACTGTTACACTTGCTAGAAAATAGTGCCGTATCGCCCTGAGTTATCACTGTTACTGTTACAGTTGCTACTGCCACTACTATCCAAACTATCAAACTACTCTGCTACTGATCACTTTGCTGCAGATAATTAATCTCCGGGTGTGGTTGAATTGAAAACTCAGCTGCTAATACCTTCAAATATTCTTTGGCTCCCCTTGTGTCGAATCTATAAATTGGGTTGAATACTCTACCCTCAAAAACTATTGCGATCCCCTATACTTGTGGGTTATCAGCCATGGAGGACGAAGCACAAGGGGGAAACTCTCTCCCCCTCTCTCTCGATGGCACCGGAGTGTCGCCCGGGGAACCATCGCCGCGGTGATCGTCTTCATCAACATCACCATCTTCTTTTACGCGGTCCACTCTCCTGCACCCCGCTGTAATCCCCTACTTGAACATGGTGCTTTATGCCACATATTATGATCCAATGATGTGTTGCCATCCTATGATGTTTTGAGTAGATTTATTTTGTCTTTTGGGTTGATTGATGATCTAGGTTGGTTTGAGTTGTATGTTTTATTTTGGTGCTGTCCTATGGTGCCTTCTGTTGGGGAACATAGTAATTTAAAAAAAATTCCTACGCACACACAGGATCATGGTGATGCATAGCCACGAGAGGGGAGAGTGTGTCCATGTACCATCATAGACCGAAAGCGGAAGCGTTTGCACAACGTGGTTGATGTAGTCGTACGTCTTCACGATCCGACCGATCCAAGTACCGAACACATGGCACCTCCGAGTTCAGCACAAGTTCAGCTCGATGACGTCCCACGAACTCCGATCCAGCAGAGCTTCACGGGAGAGTTTCGTCAGCACGACAGCGTGATGACGGTGATGGTGATGCTACCGACGCAGGGCTTCGCCTAAGCACCGCTACGATATGATCGAGGTGGATTATGGTGGAGGGGGGCATCACACACGGCTGGGAGAGATCAACATATCAACTTGTGTGTCTAGAGGTGCCCCCTGCCTCCGTATATAAAGGAGCAAGGGGGGAGGCCGGCCCCTGTAGGCGTGCCAGGAGGAGGAGTCCTCCTCCTAGTAGGAGTAGGACTCCCCTCTTTCCTACTCCTACTAGGAGGGGGAAAGGAAGGGGGAGAGGGAGAAGGAAAGGGGGACGCCGCCCCCCTCTCCTAGGCCAATTCGGACCAGAGGGGGAGGGGCGCGTGGCCTGCCCTAGGCCAGCCCTCTATCTCTCCACTAATGCCTATAAGGCCCACTATTTCTCCCCGGGGGGGGGGGTCCGGTAACTCTCCGGCACTCCGGTTTTCTCCGAAACCACCCAGAACACTTTCGGTGTCCGAATATAGTCGTCCAATAAATCGATCTTTACGTCTCGACCATTTCGAGACTCCTCATCATATCCGTGATCATATCTGGGACTCCGAACTAACTTCGGTACATCAAAACACAAAAACTCATAATACCGATCTGTTGGGGAACGTAGTAATTTCAAAAATTTCCTACGCACACGCAAGATCATGGTGATGCATAGCAACGACAGGGAAGAGTATCGTCCACATACCCTCGTAGACCGTAAGCGGAAGCATTATGAGAACACGGTTGATGTAGTCGAACGTCTTAACGATCCGACCGATCCAAGTACCGAACGCATGGCACCTCCGAGTTCGGCACACGTTCAGCTCGATGACGCCCCACGAACTCCGATCTAGCAGAGCTTCACGGGAGAGTTCCGTCAGCACGACGGCGTGATGACGGTGATGATGTTGCTACCAATGCAGGTCTTCGCCTAAGCACCGCTACGATATGATCGAGGTGGATTATGGTGGAAGGGGGCACCGCACATGACTAAGGGATCAATGATCAACTTATGTGTTCTAGGGTGCCCCCCTGCCCTCGTATATAAAGGAGCAAGGGGGAGGCCAGCCGGCTCTCCTAGGGCGCGCTAGGAGGAGGAGTCCTCCTCCTAGTAGGAGTAGGACTCCCCTTTCCTACTCAACTAGGAGGAGGAAAGGAAGGGGCAACGGGAGAAGGAAGGAGAGGGAGGAAAGGAGGAAAGGGGGGCCGCCCCCCTAGTCCAATTCGGTTTGGGCTAGGGGGGCGCGTACCCTACCTCCTCTCTTCCACCACTTGGCCCATGAGGCCCAATACTTCTTCCCCGTATTCCCGTAACTCCCCGGTACTCCGAAAAATACCCGAATCACTCGGAACCTTTCCGATGTCCGAATATAGTCGTACAATATATCGATCTTTATGTTTCGACCATTTCGAGACTCCTCGTCATGTCCCCGATCTCATCCGCGACTCCGAACTACCTTCGGTACATCAAATGACATAAACTCATAATACCGATCGTCACCGAACGTTAAGCGTGCGGACCCTACGGGTCCGAGAAGTATGTAGACATGACCGAGACACGTCTTCGGTTAATAACCAATAGCGGAACCTGGATGTTCATATTGGCTCCTACATATTCTACGAAGATCTTTATCGGTCAAACCGCATAACAACATACGTTGTTCCCTTTGTCATCGGTATGTTACTTGCCCGTGATTCGATCGTCGGTATCTCAATACCTAGTTCAATCTCGTTACCAGCAAGTCTCTTTACTAGTTTCCGTAAGGCATCATCCCGCAACTAACTCATTAGTTGCATTGCTTGCAAGGCTTATAGTGATGTGCATTACCAAGAGGGCCCAGAGATACCTCTCCGCCAATCGGAGTGACAAATCCTAATCTTGATCTATGCCAACTCAACAAGTACCATCGGCGACACCTGTAGAGCACCTTTATAATCACCCAGTTACGTTGTGACATTTGGTAGGACACAAAGTGTTCCTCCAGTATTCGGGAGTTCCATAATATCATAGTCATAGGAACATGTATAAGTCATGAAGAAAGCAATAGCAACAAACTAAACGATCATCATGCTAGGCTAACGGATGGGTCAAGTCAATCACATCATTCCCTAATGATTTGATCATGTTAATCAAATGACAACTCATGTCTATGGCTAGGAAACTTAACCATCTTTGATTCAATGAGCTAGTCAAGTAGAGGCATACTAGTGACACTTTGTTTGTCTTTGTATTCACACATGTACTAAGTTTCTGGTTAATACAGTTCTAGCATGAATAATAAACATTTATCATGATATAAGGAAATATAAATAACAACTTTATTGTTGCCTCTGGGCTATTTTCCTTCAGTCTCCCACTTGCACTAGAGTCAATAATCTAGTTCACATCGTCATGTGATTTAACACCAATAGTTCACATATTTATGTGATTAGTTCACATCTCCATGTGACTAACACCCAAAGGGTTTACTAGAGTCAATAATCTAGTTCACATCGCTATGTGATTAACACCCAAGGAGTGATCATGTTTTGCTTGTGAGAGACATTTAGTTAACGGGTCTGCCACATTCAGACCCGTATGTATTTTGCAAATTTCTATGTCTACAATGCTCTGCACGTAGCTATTCTAGCTAATTGCTCCGACTTTCAATATGTATCCAGATCGAGACTTAGAGCCATCTAGATCGATGTAAAAATCTTGCATCGACGTAACTCTTTACGACGAACTCTTTTTATCACCTTCATAACCGAGAAATATTTCCTTTGTCCTCTAAGGATAATTTTGATCGCTGTCCAGTGATCTACTCCTAGATCACTATTGTACTCCCTTGCCAGAATCATGCTAAGGTATACAATAGGACTGGTAAACTGCGTAGCATACTTTATAGAACCTATGATTGAGGCATAGGGAATGACTTTTCATTCTCTTTCTATTTTCTGCTATGGTCGGGTTTTGAGTCTTTACTCAACTTCACACCTTGCAACACAGGCAAGAACTCCTTCTTTGACTGTTCCATTTTGAACTACTTCAAAATCTTGTCAGGGTATGTACTCATTGAAAAAACTTATCAAGCCTCTTGATCTATCTCTATAGATCTTGATGCTCAATGTGTAAGCAGCTTCATCGAGGTCTTTCTTTGAAAAACTCTTTTCAAACACTCCTTTATGCTTGTCAGAAAATTCTACATTATTTTCGATTCACATATACTTATCAAAAATGCTGTAGTGCTCCCACTCACTTTCTTGTAAATACAAGCTTCACCGTAAGTTTGTATAAAACCATATGCTTTGATCAACTCATCAAAGAATATATTCCAACTCCGAGATGCTTGCACCAGTCCATAGATGGATCGCTGGAGCTTGCTCACTTTGTTAGCACCTTTAGGATTGACAAAACCTTCTGGTTGCATCATATACAACTCTTCTTTTAAGAAATCCTTGAAGGAATATAGTTTTGACATCCATTTGCCAAATTTCATAAAATGCGACAACTGCTAACATGATTCGGACAGACTTTTAAGCATCAATATGAGTGAGAAAATCTCATCATAGTCAACACCTTGAACTCTTCGAAAACATTTTTGCAACAATTTGAGCTTTGTAGATAGTAACACTACTATCACCGTCCGTCTTCCTCTTGAAGATCCATTTATTTTTAATGACTCACCGGTCATTGGGCAAGTCAATCAAAGTCCATACTTTGTTCTCATACATGGATCCCATCTCAGATTTCATGGTATCAAACCATTTTGCGGAATCTGAGCTCATCATCGCTTCCTCATAGTTCATAGGTTCGTCATGCTCAAGTAACATGACATCCAGAATAGGATTACCGTACCACTCTGGTGCGGATCTCACTTTGGTTGACCTACGAGGTTCGGTAGTAACTTGATCTGAAGTTACATGATCATCATCATTAGCTTCCTCACTAATTGGTGTAGGAGTCACATGAACAAATTTCTGTGATGAACTACTTTCCAATAAGGGAGCAGGTACAGTTCCCTCATCAAGTTCTACTTTCCTCCCACTCACTTCTTTCGAGAGAAACTCCTTCTCTAGGAAGGATCCATTCTTAGCAACGAATGTCTTGCCTTCGGATCTGTGATAGAAGGTATACCCAACTATCGCCTTTGGGTATCCTATGAAGACACATTTCTCCGATTTGGGTTTGAGCTAATCAGGATGAAACTTTTTCACATAACATCACAACCCCAAACTTTAAGAAACGACAACTTTGGTTTCTTGCCAAACCACAGTTCATATGGCGTCGTGTCAACGAATTTAGATGGTGCCCTATTTAACATGAATGCAGTTGTCACTAATGCATAACCCCAAAACAATAGTGGTAAATTGGTAAGAGACATCATAGATTGCACCATATCTAATAAAGTACGGTTACGATGTTCGGACACACCATTACGCTGTGGTGTTCCAGGTGGCGTGAGTTGCGAAACTATTCCGCATTGTTTCAAATAAAGACCAAACTTGTAACTCAAATATTCTCCTCCACGATCAGATTGTAGAAACTTTATTTTCTTGTTACGATGATTTTCCACTTCACTCTGAAATTATTTGAACTTTTCAAATGTTTCATATTTATGTTTCATCAAGAAGATATACCCATATCTTACTCAAATCATTTGTGAAGGTCAGCAAATAACAATACCTGCCGCGAGCCTCAACACTCTTCGGACTGCATACATCAGTATGTATTATTTCCAACAAGTCTGTTGCTTGCTCCATTGTTCCGGAGAACGGAGTCTTAGTTATCTTGCCCATGAGGCATGGTTCGCAAGCATCACCTGATTCATAATCAAGTGATTCCAAAAGCCCATCAGCATGGATTTTCTTCATGCGCTTTACACCAATATGACCTAAACAGCAGTGCCACAAATGAGTTGCACTATCATTATTAACTTTGCATCTTTTGGCTTCAATATTATGAATATGTGTATCACTGCGATTGAGATTCAATATACCATTCATCTTGGGTGTATGACCATTGAAGTTTTATTCATGCAGATAGAACAACAATTAATCTTTGACTTTAAATGAATAATTGTATTGCAATAAACATGATCAAATCATATTCATGCTTAACGCAAACACCAAATAACATTTATTTAGGTTCAACATTAATCCCGAAAGTATAGGGAGTGTGCGATGATGATCATGTCAATCTTGGAACCACTTCCAACACACATCGTCACTTCACCCTTAACTAGTCTCTGTTCATTCTGCAACTCCCGTTTAGAGTTACTAATCTCAGCAATTGAATTAGTATCAAATACTGAGGGGTTTCTATAAACAATAGTAAAGTACACATCAATAACATGTATATCAAATATACCTTTGTTCACTTTGCCATCCTTCTTATCCGCCAAATACTTGGGGCAGTTCTGCTTCCAGTGACCAGTCCCTTTGCAGTAGAAGCACTTAGTCTTAGGCTTAGGTCTAGACTTGGGCTTCTTCACTTGAGCAGCAACTTACTTGCTGTTCTTCTTGAAGTTCCCCTTCTTCCCTTTGCCCTTTTCTTGAAACTAGTGGTCTTCTCAACCATAAACACTTGATGCTTTTCTTGATTTCTACCTTCGTCGATTTATGCATCACGAAGAGCTTGGGAATCGTTTCCGTTATCCCTTGCATATTATAGTTCATCATCAAGTTCTAGTAACTTGGTGATAGTGACTAGAGAACTTTGTCAATTACTATATTATCTGGAAGATTAACTCCCACTTGATTCAAGCAATTGCAGTACCCAGACAATCTGAGCACATGCTCACTGGTTGAGCTATTCTCCTCCATCTTTGTAGGTAAAGTACTATCAGAGGTCTCCTACCTCTTGACACGGGCATGAGTATGAAATAATAATTTCAACTCTTGGAACATCTTATATGCTCCGTGGCGTTCAAAACATTTTGGAAGTCCTGGTTCTAAGACGTAAAGCATGGTGCACTAAACTATCAATTAGTCATCATACCGAGCCTTGCCAAACGTTCATAACATCTGCATATGCTCCTGCAATAGGTTCCTCACCTAGCGGTGCATCAAGGACATAATTACTCCGTGCAGCAATGAGGATAATCCTCAGATCACGGATCCAATCCACATCATTGCTACTAACATCTTTCAATTTATTTTTCTCTAGGAATATATCAAAAATAAACGGGGAAGCTATGTGCGAGCTATTGATCGACAACATAGATATGCAAATACTATCAGGACTAAGTTCATGATAAATTTAAGTTCAATTAATAATATTACTTAAGAACTCCCACTTACATAGACATCCCTCTAGTCATCTAAATGATCACGTGATCCAAATCAACTAAACCATGTACGATCATCACATGAGATGGAGTAGTTTTCAATGGTGAACATCATTATGTTGATCATATCTACTATATGATTCATGCTCGACCTTTCGGTCTCTAGTGTTCCGAGGCCATATCTGCATATGCTAGGCTCGTCAAGTTTAACCCGAGTATTTCTGTGTGTGCAAAACTGTCTTACACCCGTTGTAGATGAACGTTGAGCTTATCACACCCGATCATCACATGGTGTCTCGGCACGACGAACTTTGGCAATGGTGCATACTCAGGGAGAACACTTTTAACTTGAAATTTAGTGAGAGATCATCTTATAATGCTACCGCCGAACTTAGCAAAAATAAGATGTATAAAAGAGAAACATCACATATACTTATCAGAAATGATGTAGTGCTCCCACTCACTTTCTTGTAAATACAGGCTGCACCACAAGTCTGTATAAAACCATATGCTTTGATCACTTTATCAAAGCATATATTCCAACTCTGAGATGCTTGAACCAGTCCATAGATGGATCGCTGGAGCTTGCTCACTTTGTTAGCACCTTTAGGATCGACAAAACCTCCTGGTTGCATCATATACAACTCTTCTGTTAAGAAATCCATGAAGGAATACAATTTTGACATCCATTTGCCAGATTTCATAAAATGTTGCAACTGCTAACATGATTCGGACAGACTTTTAAGCATCGATACAAGTGAGAAAATCTCATCGTAGTCAACACCTTGAACTTGTCAAAACATTTTGCGACAATTCGAGCTTTGTAGATAGTAACACAACTATCAGCATCTGTCTTCCTCTTGAAGATCCATTTATTCTTAATGACTCACCGATCACCGGGCAAGTCAATCAAAGTCCATACTTTGTTCTCATACATGGATCCCATCTCAGATTTCATGGCCTCAAGCCATTTCGCGGAATCTGGGCTCATCATCGCTTCCTCATAGTTCGTAGGTTCGTCATGGTCAAGTAACATGACATCCAGAACAGGATTACCGTACCACTCTGGTGTGGATCTCACTTTGGTTGACCTACGAGGTTCGGTAGTAACTTGATCTGAAGTTACATGATCATCATCATTAGCTTCCTCACTAATTGGTGTAGGAGTCACAGGAACAGATTTCTGTGATGAACTACTTTCCAATAAGGGAGCAGGTACAGTTACCTCATCAAGTTCTACTTTCCTCCCACTCACTTCTTTCGAGAGAAACTCCTTCTCTAGAAAGGATCCATTCTTAGCAACGAATGTCTTGCCTTCGAATCTGTGATAGAAGGTGTACCCAACTGTCGCCTTTGGGTATCCTATGAAGACACATTTCTCCAATTTCGGTTTGAGCTTATCAGGATGAAACTTTTTCACATAAGCATCGCAACCCCAAACATTAACAAACTACAACTTTGGTTTCTTGCCAAACCACAGTTCATATGGCTTCGTCTCAACGGATTTAGATGGTGCCCTATTTAACGTGAATGCAACTGTCTCTAATGCATAACCCCAAAACGATAGTGGTAAATCGGTAAGAGACATCATAGATTGCACCATATCTAATAAAGTACGGCTACAATGTTCGGACACCATTACGATGTGGTGTTCCAGCTGGCGTGAGTTGCGAAACTATTCCGCATTGTTTCAAATAAAGACCAAACTCATAACTCAAATATTCTCCTCCACGATCAGATCGTAGAAACTTTATTTTCTTGTTACGATGATTTTCCACTTCACTCTAAAATTACGTGAACTTTTCAAATGTTTCAGATTTATGTTTCATCAAGAAGATATATTGATATCTTACTCAAATCATCTGTGAAGGTCAGAAAATAACGATACCTACCGCGAGCCTCAACACTCATCGGACTGCATACATCAGTATGTATTATTTCCAACAAGTCTGTTGCTCACTCTATTGTTCCGGAGAATGGAGTCTTAGTCATCTTGCCCATGAGGCATGGTTCACAAGCATTAACTGATTCATAATCAAGTGATTCCAAAAGCCCATCATCATGGATTTTCTTCATGCGCTTTACACCAATATGACCTAAACGGCAGCGCCACAAATAAGTTGCATTATCATTATTAACTTTGCATCTTTTGGCTTCAATATTATGAATATGTGTATCACTACGATTGAGATTCAATAAACCATTGACCTTGGGTGTATGACCATTGAAGGTTTTATTCATGTATACAGAACAACAATTATTCTCTGACTTTAAATGAATAACCTATTGCAATAAACATGATCAAATCATATTCATGCTTAACGTAAACACCAAATAACATTTATTTAGGTTCAACACTAATCCCGAAAGTATAGGGAGTGTGCGATGATGATCATATCAATCTTGGAACCACTTCAAACGCACATCTTCACTTCACCCTTAACTAGTCTCTGTTCATTCTACAACTCTCATTTCGAGTTACTAATCTCAGCAACTGAACTAGTATCAAATACTGAGGGGTTGCTATAAACACTAGTAAAGTACACGTCCATGACATGTATATCAAATATACCTTTGTTCACTTTGCCATCCTTCTTATCCGCCAAATACTTGGGGCAGTTCTGCTTCTAGTGACCAGTCCCTTTGCAGTAGAAGCACTTAGTCTCAGGCTTAGGTCTAGACTTGGGCTTCTTCACTTGAGCAGCAACTTGCTTGCCGTTCTTCTTGAAGTTCCCCTTCTTCCCTATGCCCTTTTCATGAAACTAGTGGTCTTGTCAACTATCAACACTTGATGCTTTTCTTGATTTCTACCTTCGTTGATTTCAGCATCACAAAGAGCTTGGGAATCGTTTCTGTTATCCCTTGCATATTATAGTTCATCACAAAGTTCTAGTAACTTGGTGATAGTGACTAGAGAACTCTGTAAATCACTATCTTATCTAGAAGATTAACTCCCACTTGATTCAAGTGATTGTAGTACTCACACATTCTGAGCACATGCTCACTAGCTGAGCTATTCTCCTCCATCTTGTAGGCAAAGTACTTGTCAAAGGTCTCACACCTTTCGACATGGGCATGAGTCTGAAATAATAATTTCAACTCTTGGAACATCTCATATGCTCTGTGGCGTTCAAAACGTCTTTGAAGCCCCGAATCTAAGCCGTAAATCATGGTGCACTAAACTATCAAGTAGTCATCATGTTGAGCTCGCCAAACATTCATAGCGTCTGCATCTGCTCCTGCAATCATTCTGTCACCTAGTGGTGCATCAAGGACATAATTCTTCTGTGCAGCAATCCTCAGATCACGGATCCAATCCGCATCATTGCTACTAACATCTTTCAACTTAGTTTTTCTCTAGGAACATATCAAAATAAACGGGGTGCTACATCGCGAGCTATTGATCTACAACATAGTTATGCAAATACTATCAGGACTAAGTTCATGATAAATTAAAGTTTAGTTAATCAAATTATTAAAGAACTCCCACTTAGATAGACATCCCTATAATCATCTAAGTGATGATGTGATCCATATCCACTAAACCATGTCCGATCATCACGTGAGATGGAGTAGTTTTCAATGGTGAACATCACTATGTTGATCATATCTTCTATTTGATTCATGCTCGACCTTTCGGTCTCTAGTGTCCCAAGGCCATATCTGCATATGCTAGGCTCGTCAAGTTTAACCCGAGTATTCTCCATGTGCAAAACTGGCTTGCACCCGTTGTATGTGAACGTAGAGCTTATCACACCCGATCATCACGTGGTGTCTCGGCATGACGAACTTTCGCAATGGTGCATACTCGGGGAGAACACTTGTACCTTGAAATTTAGTGGGAGATCATCTTATAATGCTACCATCGTTCTAAGCGAAATAAGATGCATAAAAGATAAACATCACATGCAATCAATATAAGTGATATGATATGGCCATCATCATCTTGTGCTTGTGATCTCCATCTCCGAAGCACCGTCATGATCACCATCGTCACTGGCGCGACACCTTGATCTCCATCATAGCATCATTGTCGTCTCGAAAAATATTGCTTATACGACTATCACTACCGCTTAGTGATAAAGTGAAGCCATTATAGGGCGATTGCATTGCATACAATAAAGCGGCAACCATATGGCTCATGCTAGTTGCCGATAACTCGGTTACAAAACATGATTATCTCATACAATAAAATATAGCATCATGTCTTGACCATATCACATCACAACATGCCCTGCAAAAACAAGTTAGACATCCTCTACTTTGTTGTTGCAAGTTTTAGGTGGCTGCTACGGGCCGAGCGAGAACTGTTCTTACCTACGCATCAAAACCACAACGATAGTTTGTCAAGTCAGTGCTGTTTTAACCTTCTCAATGACTGGGCGTAGCCACACTCGATTCAACTAAAGTTGGAGAAACTGACACCCGCTAGCCACCTGTGTGCAAATCACGTCGGTAGAACCAGTCTCGTGTAATGTCGGTCCGGGCCGCTTCATCCAACAATACCGTCGAACCAAAGTGTGACATGCTGGTAAGCAGTATGACTTGTACCGTCCACAACTCACTTGTGTTCTACTCGTGCATATAACATCTACGCATAAACCAGGCTCAGACGATACCACTGTTGGGGAACGTAGTAATTTCAAAAAAATTCCTACGCACACACAGGATCATGGTGATGCATAGCAACGAGAGGGGAGAGTTTGTCCACGTACCCTCGTAGACCGAAATTGGAAGCATTAGCTCAACACGGTTGATGTAGTCATACGTCTTCACGACCCGACCGATCCAAGTACCAAACGCACGACACCTCCTAGTTCAGCACATGTTCAGCTCGATGACGTCCCACGAACTCCGATCCAGTAGAGCTTCACGGGAGAGTTCCGTCAGCACGAGGGCGTGATGACGGTGATGTTGATGCTACCGACGCAAGGCTTTGCCTAAGCACCGCTATGATATGATCAAGGTGGATTATGGTGGAGGGGGGCACCGCACACGGCTGAGAGAGATCAACAGATCAACTTGTGTGTCTAGAGGTGCCCCTGCCCCCGTATATAAAGGAGCAAGGGGGGAGGCCGGCCGGCCCCTGTAGGCGCGCCAGGAGGAGGAGTCCTCCTCCTAGTAGGAGTAGGACTCCCCTCTTTCCTACTCCTACTAGGAGGGGGGAGGAAGGGGGAGAGGGAGAAGGAAAGGGGGGGCACCGCCCCCTCTCCAAGTCCAATTTGGACCAGAGGGGGAGGGCACGCGGCCTGCCCTAGGCCAGCCCTCTCTTTCTCTCCACTAAGGCCTATAAGGCCCACTATTTCTCCCTGGGGGGTCCGGTAACCCTCCGACACTCCGGTATTCTCCGAAACAACCCGGAACACTTCCAGTGTCCGAATATAGTTGTCCAATATATCGATCTTTATGTCTCGACCATTTCGAGACTCCTCATCATGTCCGTGATCATATCTGGGACATGGAACTACCTTCGGTACATCAAAACACAAAAACTCATAATACCGAACTTTAAGCGTGCGGACCCTATGGGTTCGAGAACTATGTAGACATGACCGAGACACGTCTCCAGTCAATAACCAATAGCGGAACCTGGATGCTCATGTTGGCTCCCACATATTCTACGAAGATCGTTATCGGTCAAACCACATAACAACATATGTTGTTCCCTTTGTCATCGGTATGTTACTTGCCCGAGATTCGATCGTCGGTATCTCAATACCTAGTTCAATCTCGTTACCAGCAAGTCTCTTTACTCGTTCCGTAATACATCATCTCGCAACTAACTCATTAGTTACAATGCTTGCAAGGCTTATAGTGATGTGCATTACCGAGTGGGCCCAGAGATACCTCTCCGACAATCGGAGTGACAAATCCTAGTCTTGATCTATGCCAACTCAACAAGTGCCATCGGAGACACCTGTAGAGCACCTTTATAATATCCCAGTTACGTTGTGACGTTTGGTAGCACACAAATTGTTCCTCCGGTACTCGGGAGTTGCATAATCTCATAGTCATAGGAACATGTATTAGTCGTGAAGAAAGCAATAGCAACAAACTAAATGATCATCGTGCTAAGCTAACGGAATGGGTCAAGTCAATCACATCATTCTCTAATGATGTGATCTCATTAATCAAATGACAACTCATGTCTATGGCCAGGAAACTTAACCATCTTTGATTCAACGAGCTAGTCAAGTAGAGGCATACTAGTGACACTCTGTTTGTCTATGTATTCACACATGTACTAAGTTTCCGTTTAATACAATTCTAGCATGAATAATAAACATTTATCATGATATAAGGAAATAAATAATAACTTTATTATTGCCTCTAGGGCATATTTCCTTCACCTTCCGTGCCGCGCACACGTGAAGGATTCCCGTTGTAGGGTGTTGCAATACGTTCATGATTCGCTTATAGTGGGTTGCTAGAGTGACATAAGCTTAAACCCGAGTAAGGGGGTTGTTGCGTATGGGATAAAGGGGACTTGATACTTTAATGCTATGGTTGGGTTTTACCTTAATGATCTTTAGTAGTTGCGGATGCTTGCTAGAGTTCCAATCATAAGTGCATATGATCCAAGTAGAGAAAGTATGTTAGCTTATGCCTCTCCCTCATATGAAATTTCAATAATGATCACCGATCTTGTTAACAATTGCCTAGGACAATTCCGCACACCGACCCATCATTATTCCACACTCGCTATTTGTAATATATTATAATATATTCTAACTTTATGTTAACAACACCTATTTTTATATTTTAGCTCTCCGATATCATGCAGAGTTATCCTCTTCATACCCACAACGTAGTTTATTTCTCGCTTCTAGATGGAAGCAAACGTTCGATGTACGTAGAGTCGTATCAGTGGTAGATAGGACTTGAGAGAATATTGATCTTACCTTTAGCTCCTTGTGGGTTCAACACTCCATACTTATCACTTCCACCTTTGGAAATTTCTATGATGATTCCTTGCACTTGGGGATTATCATGCTTCAAAGTAGCACCATGATCTTCATGATAGAGAGTCTCCTATGTTGTCACTTTCATATACTAGTGGAAAATTTTCATTATAGAACTTGGCTCGTATATTCCAATGATGGGCTTCCTCAAATTGCCCTAGGTCTTCGTGAGCAAGCGTGTTGGATGCACATCCACTTAGTTTCTTTTTGAGCTTGCATAAACTTATAGCTCCAGTGCATCCGTTGCATGGCAATCCCTACTCACTCACAATGATATCTATTGATGGGCATCTCCATAACTCGTTAGTACGCCTAGTTGATGTGAGACTATCTTCTTCTTTTTGTCTTCTCCACAACCACCATATTTTATTCCACCTACAGTGCTATATCCATAGCTCACGTTCATGTATTGTGTGAAAGTTGAAAAAGTTTGAGAATACTAAAGTGTGAAACCGTTGCTTGGCTAAAACCGGGGTTGTGCATGATTTAATACTTTGTGTGATGAAGATGGAGCATAGCCAGACTATATGATTTTGTAGGGATAACTTTCTTTGGCCATGTTATTTTGAGAAGACACACTTGTTTTATTAGTATGCTTGAAGTATTATTGTTTTTATGTCAATATTAAACTTCTGTTTTGAATCTTATGGATCTGAATATTCATGCAACAATAAAGAAAATTACATGGATAAATATGTTAGGTAGCATTCCACATCAAAAATTCTATTTTTATCATTTACATACTTGAGGACGAGCAGGAATTAAGCTTGGGGATGCTTGATACGTCTCCAACGTATCTATAATTTTTGATTGTTCCATGCTATTATATTATTTGTTTTGGATGTTTTATATGCATTAATATGCTATTTTATATTATTTTGAGACTAACTTATTAACCCAGAGCCCAGTGCTAGTTTCTGTTTTTTCCTTGTTTTTGAGTTTTACAGAAAAGGAATATCAAACGGAGTCCAAACGGAAGAAAACTTCCACGATGATTTTTCTTGGACCAAAAAGGCACACGTAGGACTTGGAGATGAAGTCAGAGGAGTCCCGAGGTGGCCACAAGCCACAGGGGCGCACCCCAGGCGGGGGGAGGGGGCGCCCTGAGGGCTTGTGGGCCCCTTGGAGCTCCTCTAACCCTAATTCTTGGCCTATAAATTCAGAAATATTCCTAAATGACCAGAAGCGTCCACCAAAATACTTTTCTGCCACCGTAACCTTCTGTACCTGTGAGATCCCATCTAGGGACCTTTTCCGGCACCCTGCCAAAGGGGGAGTCGATCACGGAGGTCTTCTACATCAATGCTATTGCCCTTCTGATGAAGTGTGAGTAGTTTGCCACAGACCTACGGGTCCATAGCTAGTGAGCTAGATGACTTCTTATCTCTTTTTGATCCTCAATACCATGTTCTCCTCGATGTTCTTGGAGATCTATCCAATGTAATCTTCTTTTGCGGTGTGTTTGTCGAGATCTGATGAATTGTGGATTTATGATCACTTTATCTATGAATATTATTTGAATCTTCTCTGAATTGTTATATGCATAATTTGGTATATTTGTATTTCTCTCCGAATTATTGGTTTGGTTTGGCCAACTAGATTGGTTTTTCTTGCAATGGGAGAGGTTCTTAGTTTTGGCTTCAATCTTGTGATGATCTCACCCAGTGACAAAGTAGGGGTAGCGTGACACATATTGTATTGTTGCCATCAAGGGTAAAAAGATGGGGTTTTCATCATATTACTTGAGTTTATCCCTCTACATCATGTCATCTTGCTTAAGGAGTTACTCCGTTCTTATGAACTTAATACTCTAGATGCATGCTGGATAGTGGTCGATGTGTGAAGTAATAGTAGTAGATGCAGGCAGGAGTCGGTGTACTTGACACGGACATTGAAAGGATCAATATAGTTGACTAGAAGGGGGGGTGAATAGGCAACTAACAATTTTTAGCTTTTCTTTCCCAATTTAAACTTTGCATCAAAGTAGGTTGTCTAGATATGCAACTAGGTGAGCAACCTATATGATGCAACAACAACAAGCACACAAGCAAGCAAGGGATATAATACAAATAAGCTTGCACAAGTAAAGGCATGAGATAACCAAGAGTGGAGCCGGTGAAGACGAGGATGTGTTACCGAAGTTCCTTCCTTTTGAGGGGAAGTACATCTCCGTTGGAGCGGTGTGGAGGCACAATGCTCCCCAAGAAGCCACTAGGGCCACCGTATTCTCCTCACGCTCTCACACAATGCGAGACGCCGTGATTCCACTATTGGTGCCTTTGAAGGCGGCAACCGGACCTTTACAAACAAGGTTGGGGCTCTCTCCACAACTTCATTGGAGGCTCCCAACGAAACCACAGAGCTTCACCACAACGGAATATGGCAACGAGGTGACCTCAACCGTCTAGGGTGCTCAAACACCCAAGAGTAACAAGACCCACAATGTAGGGGAATCGAATTTCTCTTGGTGGAAGTGTAGATCTGGGCCTTCTCAACCAATCCCTAGAAAATCAACAAGTTTGATTGGCTAGGGAGAGAGATCGAGCGAAAATAAGCTTATGGAGCAACAATGGAGTTTTGGGGGAGGAGAGGTAATTCTTCTTGGAGAAGAAGACCCCTATATATAGAGGGGGGACACATCCAACCATTATGCAGCCTGCAGCTCGCATCTGGGCGGTACTACCATTGTCGCAGTGGTACTACTATTGCCACAGTGGTACTACCGCTGTGGCAAGCAGGCATAGGGCAGCCAGGGCTGAGGGAGAAGAAGTACACGCACTAGGACGGTACTGCCGCTCCGTACAGCCGCTGGAAAACAAAGGAGGGCAGCGAGCTGAGCGGCAGTTGGAGCGGACGTAGGAGCGGTACTACCGCTAATACAAGCGGCACTACCGTGCCCTACTGCTGTCCCTACTACCGCTCCCCTACGTGGTCCTTTACAGAAACCCGACACGAAAAATTGAGACCACAGCAGGGGAGGTAGTACCAGCGGCACTAACAAGTGGTACTACCGCCCTGACCGCGATACTACCGCTTAGCACTCAGCACCCCTTGTTTTGCACAGGACGGAAACTCCAAAGAAGTAGGAAAAAGGCGAGGGTGCAAGGAGAGTGTACGTGATGATTCCACCCATACTCTTTCGAAATGGATCCCCTCTTGATAGTACGGTTATCCCTATGACTCAATTCCACTGAAAAGAAACAAGGGAAAATAATCCATCTAAAGTGAAGTCCTCGAGGGGAAACAATTGCATAGTGCCCTTATATTAGATAACCTGAAAAGCTTAGTGCACACGATTAGTCCGCAAAAGTATTGTCATCAATCACCAAAACAAACTAGGGAAAAATGCCTAACAATCTCCCCCTTTTTGGTGGATTGATGACAACACGGGATTCGCACAAAATATAGTAACTGGAAATTAAGCAAACCAACTCCCTAGAAAGTATCGACGGGCTTCCCCTAGAGGTGTGCACCAAGGAAATTAGCATGAAAGGCTATGTGCACATCTTTAGGATCAAACTCCCCCTATATTTTATAGACAGGCAACATCCTTGCATATAATAATAATAACAAGTATGGCTAAGCAAGGACAAGCATGAGAGCAATAATATAAGTGCCTGTAAAGATGCATCTCATAAGATAACAAAGTACTTGAGACTAAAGTAGATAAGATAGGGTAGTTCACATATGTCTTACACCATATGGTCTCACTCATAGCTGAATAGAGTTCAAAACAAGAAAGAGAATGAACACGCACACACACAACCCAAAGCAAATCCCAATGAACATGAACGAACACAACGAACATGAACGAACATGCACACACAACCCAAAGCAAATCCCAAACTCTCCCCCTTTGGCAGCAAGACACCAAAGGGAAAGGAACGACACAAGACACGATGGTAGTAGACCTCCATGGCATCACCAGTCATGCTCCTCCTCCTCCTCCTCAAAGTCCTCTGCAGCATGGGGAGATGCGTGAACTCCGGTATCCTCCTCAGTGTCAGACCACGAGTAGTGCAGTCTGGTCCAAGTCTCCTCATCAGTGATCCGCTCCTCAGAGCCACTAGCAACCTCAAGGCCAACCTGTCTCATAATGGCCTTGTCACGACTATGAGCCATCTTGGCCTCCTTGTGAGCCTTGTATTGGCCCTTGGCCTGAAGGCAGAACAGACGCTTCATCTTCTCCTTGAGTTTCTTCGCCCAAGAGGGCTCCTTAGATGGAGGCACATACTCCTGCTCATCATCATCCTCATCATCTGCATCAGATAAGACAGTCTCCTGCACTAGAGGTGCGGAAGAAGACGTACTCCACTTATCCTTCCGACACAGCTCAATAGTATCATGAGAAACCATATTGTCTGTGACAAGCTCCTCATCTGGAAACTTGGCTACCCAAGTGTCCTTAATAAGCTGCATAAGATAGGGTCCATAAATGATACACTTGCGCTCCATGATAGCAGAGTGAAGTTCAGACCACATCACATGAGACACATCCAGCACTTGCTGAGAGCCCTGCTCTTCTTGACAGAATAGAAGCAAGTCAACAAGGTAAGAGTGCACCTGATCCAAGTTGCCGACCCAAGGAAACAGGGTGTTCCAGAAGATCCGATGCATGATGTCTAGGAAGGGCCAGAGCTCATAAGAAACCTTCCCAGTCTCAGACACCTTCCTGGTAGAATAGGGCCAAAGCTTTTCCTTATGAGTAGCGGCAATCTCCTTATGAGGGCAAAACCCAAGTGGGGTCTGGGCACCCTCATCATTGTATGGTAAGCCGACCATGAAGTCCTTCCATGGTGCGGACAGGAGACGACCATTGGTCATCGAAGTCAGAGTGCGGGCCAGATCATGCCCAAAGTGAACAGTGGCAAAGAACTTGGCCACGAGCTCGGCATCAAAGTCCTTGTTGAAAGTAATGATCCTCTTGATATCCAACTCCTCACACCTCTGCAGAGCATCCCTAAAGTACCGCAAGTCCTTCTCCATGTGTGAGAGATCGACAGACTTGACCTTCACAAACAAGTTCTTCTTTTGCTTCAAGACATCATGATAGATGGACTGCTAAAACCTGTTCTAGAACGGACAATGCTGAAGAGCGGGCTCCTGGTCCACATGGTAGGGATTGTGCTTCCTCTTGGTATAGAACTCTATTGCAAACATCTGATTAGCACGCTTGCGCCCAGCAGAGGTCTTCGACATTAGGACCTTGGACTTGCGTTTTCTCGGCTCAGTCGAGCCACCCTCAGCAACAGTAGCAGTAGCTACTGGTACATCCGAAGAGCGATAACGCTTGGAACCTGTTGCATGGTCTAGATTCTTGCGGCGAGCCTGATGCCCGGAGCTACTACCACCTGAAACACACACACACAAGAACCACAAGAGCAAGAGAGCATAAGCCAATAAAGACAAACACCAAAGATGGAAAATTAGGTAGGGACACATGGGCATTGGCATCTCAGAGCGGTAGTACCCACGCACCAGAGCGGTAGTACCGCTTATAAGTGGTAGTACCGCTAGGGTGCAGCAGTAGTACTGCCGGAGCGGTTGTCAGCGGGCTGACACCTACCACGGCAAGATCCGATACTACCGGAGATGCAAAAGTCCATATTTCTATGCCTAATCATCAATCTACCGAGTCTAGCAGTCTCCCAAGTCCTTCCTAAGCTTTGATTAAACAAACAAATTGAGGAATGCAACGAATATAGCCCAAAACCTAGATTCAGGAAAGAGAACCTAGGGAGAGAAGAACGGGGGCAATACCGGCATCCATGGAAAGAGGAGAGGGTGGGGAACGATCCCACTGGTTGGAACCGAGGGAGACGGCCTGGATCCGGCGGCCCGGCTGCGGACCTTCGGTGCTTGGGGAGTCGCCTGAGAGAGGAGAGGACGAGGAGATGGGGCAAACTGAACGGGTATGGGGGAGTGGAAACTCCCCCTGCCCGATACATATTCCACACACCCAGCCCTAAGCGGTAGTACTACGAAGGGCGCGGTAGTACCGCTTCGGTGCAGATCTGAAGCACAACGCACCCAACTGTACCGCTCCACGGTAGTACTATGTCGGCAGGGCGGTAGTACCGCTTATTATAAGTGGTAGTACCGCTCTGCTGCTGCGGTAGTACCGCTCAGGCGCCCCAAAGCAGGAATAAGAGGGAAAGATGTTTTACGCATGACTAGCAAAAAAAAGGAAAGAACACACAAGGCACAAGGCAAGCCAAGACAAACCCGAACACGACCACACTAGAGCACAACCACTCAAAAGAGAGAAGCACAAGCAAAAGGAAACAACACACAGACATACTCTCTAGAAGAGAGGGCGGTGGTCGAGACCACCTATGTTTGAGCTATATGGTATGGCGCCGCGAAGATTTTAACCTTGGGCCCATGACCAACACTCATCTTTGAAGCACAAGTTCCATCAAAAATGGCTTATGTGAAAGACTTGATCAATTTATGCATAATGGGGGGAGGAAGAGTTCATTGAGAGAACACCACTCCCCCTATGTCAATGCCTACATCTAAACAAGACAACAAGTTGAGTATGGTGGGGTGTGCAAGGGTTAAAGCCACATTGCTCGAATCAAAGATATTTAGCTCATGCCTTAACTTGTGAAATCTTGCTTCATCCAAGGGCTTCATGAAAATATCTGGAAGGTTATCATGAGTGTTGACATAGTTGAGCTTGATCTCCCCTCACCTAATGTGATCCCGGATGAAGTGATACCGAATCTCAATATGCTTCGTCTTGAAGTGTTGAACCGGGTTGAGAGAAATCTTGATGGCACTTTCATTATAACACCAAAGAGGCACTTTGTCACAAATGACACCGTAATCCTTTAAAGTTTGCCTCATCCATAGAAGTTGTGCACAACAACTACCGGCAGCCACATACTCCACTTCCGTGGACGAGAGAGACACACAACTTTGCTTCTTGGAAGACCAACTCACCAAAGAGCAACCAAGAAATTGGCACCCTCCGGAAGTGGACTTCCTATCCACTTTGTCTCCCGCCCAATCGGAGTCCGAAAAGCCCACAAGGTTGAAGTTAGATCCTCTTGGATACTATAAGCCGAAGTTTGGGGTATGAGCCAAATATCGAAAGATTCGCTTGACCGCCACATAGTGGCTTTCCTTAGGTGCGACTTGAGACCATGCACAAATTCCCACACTCAACATGATATCTGGTCTAGATGCACAAAGGTAAAGCAAGGAGCCAATCATGGAGCGATATACCTTTTGATCCACCACTTTACCATTGGGATCTATGTCAAGTTGGCATTTGATGGGCATTGGAGTGGAAGCCGGCTTGACATCACTTAGCTTGAATCTCTTGAGCATGTCTTGAGTGTATTTGGCTTGGTTGAAGAATGTTCCTTCTCTTCGTTGCTTGACTTCGAACCCGAGAAAGAACTTCAACTCTCCCATCATGGACATCTTGAACTTGGAGGTCATGAGTGCGGCAAATTCCTCATTAAAAGCTTTGTTAGGGGAACCAAAGATAATATCATCAACATATAGTTGGCACACAAACAACTCCCCTTTGACCTTCTTAGTAAAAAGAGTGGGGTCGATTTTCCCAATTTCAAAACCACGATATTGCAACAACTCGGTAAGGTGGTCATACCACGCACGTGGGGCTTGCTTAAGGCCATAATGTGATGCCCCAAGACCGGCGCTCCAGATGCCTTCCATGGTTTCCGAGATTCGTTGTGTGATTCGTTTTTGCTTGTTGCATTCATCATTGCATCATGTGCATTGCATCATGCCATCATGCCATCATGTCTTTAATCTTTCCGACTCGACTAAATAAACCGTATGGATCTTCGATCCATTTAAATCGAGGAAATTCACATGGTGAAATTCTCTTTAAAACATACCAAAGTCTCCTACTATTATTAGGGAGCTATTAAAAATATTCCAATAATTTGGAATTAACCATGACACACTTGCAAATATTCCCCATGTCTTTTCTACTTCAAGTTTGACTTCAAAACCTTGCCCACAATTCCCTTCCCATCTATCGAGGTTCCTCCAAAAATTGCAACATTTTTGGACACTTCAAAAACCAAGTCCTAGTTCAAACCCATTTGAATGAAATTCAAATGAGTTTGAATTTACATATTTCAATCATGGCTATTACTATTTTCTCGGAACAAGCACATTTTTGTGAGTCCGGGAAAATTATCCGCATGCGCAAATTCTTTTCCTAACCCCCTCTTTATTTTTCTTATCTTTCTTTGTTTTCTGCTAAAGGAAGTATGAAGAAGAGAGAAGTAGAGAGAGGGGCAGTGCACCGCTAGGCTGGCCTGCTTCCTCGCGGCCATTTGGCCCAAGGCCCAGCCGGCCCCTGGCCATTTGCCTCCCCACTGGGCCGGCCTCTAAGGCCCAACCACTCTAACCTAGCCCCAATCCCAATCGATCCCCTCCTCCTTGTCTCCCTGCCCGCACCGCCAGGAGAGGAGCGCCCGCGCCCGATGCCCTCAGCGCCCGATCCTTTCTCTCCATCGATGCTACCTCTTGAGCACTGCGTTGGTTTTCCCCGAAGAGGAAGGGATGATGCAGCAAAGTAGCATAAGTATTTCCCTCAGTTTTTGAGAACCAAGGTATAAATCCAGTAGGAGGCTACGCGCAAGTCCCTCGTACCTGCACAAAACAAATAAATCCTCGCAACCAACGCAAATAGGGGTTGTCAATCCCTATGAGGCCACTTACGAGAGTGAGATCTGATAGATATGATAAAGATAATATTTTTTCGTATTTTTATGATAAAGATGCAAAGTAAAATAAAAGGCAAAGTAAATAGCAAAGTAGTAGGAGAACAATATGATGAAGATAGACCCGGGGGCCATAGGTTTCACTAGTGACTTCTCTCGAGAGCATAAGTATTCTACGGTGGGTGAACAAATTACTGTTGAGCAATTGACAGAATTGAGCATAATTATGAGAATATCTAGGCATGATCATGTATATAGGCATCACGTCCGAGACAAGTAGACCGACTCCTGCCTGCATCTACTACTATTACTCCACTCATCGACCGCTATCCAGCATGCATCTAGAGTATTAAGTTAAAACAGAGTAACACCTTAAGCAAGATGACATGATGTAGAGGGATAGACTCATGCAATATGAAGAAAACCCCATCTTATTATCCTCGATGGCAACAATACAATACGTGCCTTGCTGCCCTTACTGTCACCGGGAAAGGACACCGCAAGATTGAACCCAAAGCTAAGCACTTCTCCCATTGCAAGAAAGATCAATCTAGTAGGCCAAACCAAACTGATAATTCGAAGAGACTTGCAAAGATAACCAATCATACATAAAAGAATTCAGAGAAGATTCAAATATTATTCATAGATAGAATTGATCATAAACCCACAATTCATCGGTCGCAACAAACACACCGCAAAAAGAAGATTACATTGAATAGATCTCCACAAGAGAGGGGGAGAACATTGTATTGAGATCCAAAAAGAGAGAATAAGCCATCTAGCTACTAACTATGGAACCGTAGGTCTAAGATAAACTACTCACAGTTCCTCAGAGGGGCTATGGTGTTGATGTAGAAGCCCTCCATGATCGATGCCCCCTTCGGTAGGGTAGGGCGCGCCCCCTACCTCATGGCCTCCTGTTACGTGCCTTGGCGTAGGGTCCATGTCTCCTGGGTCTTATCTGTTGAGAAAATCACGTTCCCGAAGGTTTCATTCCGTTTGGACTCCGTTTGATATTCCTTTTCTTCGAAACCCTAAAACAGGCAAAAACAACAATTCTGGGTTGGGCCTCCGGTTAATAGGTTAGTCCGAAAAATAATATAAAAGTGGATAATAAACCCAATAATGTCTAAAACAGTAGATAATATAGCATGGAGCAATAGAAAATTATAGATACGTTGGAGACGTATCAAGCATCCCCAAGCTTAATTCCTGCTCGTCCTCGAGTAGGTAAATGATAAAAACAGAATTTTTGATGCGGAGTGCTACTTGGCATAATTTTAATGTAATTCTTCTTAATTGTGGTATGAATATTCAGATCCGAAAGATTCAAGACAAAGGTTCATATTGACATAAAAATAATAATACTTCAAGCATACTAACTAAGCAATTATGTCTTCTCAAAATAACATGGCCAAAGAAAGTTATCCCTACAAAATCATATAGTCTGGCTATGCTCCATCTTCACCGCACAAAATATTTAAATCATGCACAACCCCAATGACAAGCCAAGCAATTGTTTCATACTTTTGACATTCTCAAAACTTTTTCAATTTTCACTCAATACATGAGCGTGAGCCATGGACATAGCACTATAGGTGGGATAGAATGGTGGTTGTGGAGAAGACAAAAAGGGAGAAGATAGTCTCACATCAACTAGGCGTATCAACGGGCTATGGAGATGCCCATCAATAGATATCAATGTGAGTGAGTAGGGATCGCCATGCAACGGATGCACTAGAGCTATAAGTATATGAAAGCTCAAAAAGAAACTAAGTGGGTGTGCATCCAGCTTGCTTGCTCATGAAGACCTAGGGCATTTTGAGGAATCCCATCATTGGAATATACAAGCCAAGTTCTATAATGAAAAATTCCCTCTAGTATATGAAAGTGATAACATGAGAGACTCTCTACTATGAAGATCATGGTGCTACTTTGAAGCACAAGTGTGGTAAAAGGATAGTAGCATTGCCCCTTCTCTCTTTTTCTCTCATTTTTTTATTTGGGCCTTTTCTCTTTTTTATGGCCTCTTTTTTTATTATTATTTTCCGTCCGGAGTCTCATCCCGACTTGTGGGGGAATCATAGTCTCCATCATCCTTTCCTCACTGGGACAATGCTCTAATAATGATGATCATCACACTTTTATTTTTCTTACAACTCAAGAATTAAAACTCGATTCTTAGAACAAAATATGACTCTATATGAATGCCTCCGGCGGTGTACTAGGATATGCAATGGTGCATGAGTGACATGTATGAAAGAATTATGAACGGTGGCTTTGCCACAAATACGATGTCAACTACATGATCATGCTAAGCAATATGACAATGATGGAGTGTGTCATAATAAACGGAATGGTGGAAAGTTGCATGGCAATATATCTCGGAATGGCTGTGGAAATGCCATAATAGGTAGGTATGGTGGCTGTTGTGAGGAAGGTATAAGGTGGGTGTATGATACCGGCGAAAAGGTGCGCGGTGTTAGAGAGTCTAGCAAAGGTGGAAGGGTGAGAGTGCGTATGATCCATGGACTCAACGCTAGTCATAAAGAACTCATATACTTATTGCAAAAATCTACAAGTTATGAAAGAAAAGTATTACGCGCATGCTCCTAGGGGGATAGATTGGTAGGAAACGACCATCGCTCGTCCCCGACCGCCACTCATAAGGAAGACAATCAAAAAATAAATCATGCTCCGACTTCATCACATAACGGTTCACCATACGTGCATGCTACGGGAATCAAAAACTTTAACAAAAGTATTCTTCAAATTCACAACTACTCAACTAGCACAACTTTAATATCACCATCTTCATATCTCAAAACAATTATCAAGCATCAAACTTCTCATAGTATTCAACACACTCATAAGAAAGTTTTTACTAGTCTTGAATACCAACCATATTAGGATTTTAAGCAAATTACCATGCTATTTAAGACTCTCAAAATAATCTAAGTGAAGCATAGAGATCAATGGTTTTAACAAAACAAATCCACCACCGTGCTCTAAAAGATATAAGTGAAGTACTAGAGCAAAACTATATAACTCAAAAGATATAAGCGAAGCACATAGAGTATTCTAACAAATTACGAATCTTGTATGGATCTCTCAAATGGTGTGTACAGCAAGGATGATTGTGGTAAACTAAAAAGCAAACACTCAAATCATACAAGATGCTCCAAGCAAAACACATATCATGTGGCGTATAAAAATGTAACTCCAAGTAAAGTTACCGATGGAATTAGACGAAAGAGGGGATGCCTTCCGGGGCATCCCCAAGCTTTGGCTTTTAGGTGTCCTTAGATTATCTTGGGGTGCCATGGGCATCCCCAAGCTTAGGCTCTTGCCACTCCTTGTTCCATAATCCATCAAATCTTTACCCAAACCTTGAAAACTTCACAACACAAAACTTAAAGTAGAAAATCTCGTGAGCTCCGTTAGCGAAATAAAACAAAAGACCACTTCAAGGTACTGTAATGAACTCATTATTTATTTATATTGGTGTTATACCTACTGTATTCCAACTTCTCTATGTTTTATAAACTATTTTACTAGCCATAGATTCATCAAAATAAGCAAACAACACACGAAAAACAGAATCTGTCAAAAACAGAACAGTCTGTAGTAATCTGTAGCTAGCGCAAGATCTGGAACCCCAAAAATTCTAAAATAAATTGCTGAACCTGAGAAATTTATCTATTAATAATCTGAAAAAATAATTAACTAAATATCACTCTCTAAATAGAAATGACAGCAGTTCTCGTGAGCGCTAAAGTTTCCATTTTTTTACAGCAAGTTCAACAAGACTTTCCCCAAGTCTTCCCAACGGTTCTACTTGGCAAAAACACTAATTAAACACAAAAAACACAACCAAAACAGAGGCTAGATAATTTATTTATTGAATAACAGCAAGAAACAATATTGGGTTGTCTCCCAACAAGCGCTTTTCTTTTAAAGCCTTATAGCTAGGCATTGATAATTTTAATGATGCTCACATGAAAGACAAGAATTGAAGCACAAAGAGAGCATCATAAAACATGTGACAAAAACATCTAAGTCTAACATAATTCCTATGCATAGGCATCTTATAGGAAAACAAATTATCAAGGCAAGCAGAAACTAGCATATGCAAGGAAGCGGAACGAAACAATAGCAATCTCAACATAACGAGAGGTAATTTAGTAACATGAAATTTTCTACCACTATATTTTTGTCTCTCATAATAATTACATGTAGGATCATAAGAAAATTCAACAAAATAGCTATCACATAAAATATTTTCAACACGATCCACATGCATGCAAAGTTGACACTCTTCCAAAATAGTGGGATTAACATTAACTAAAGTCATGACTTCTCCAAACCCACTTTTATCAATATTGCAAACATTATTATCAATATCATATTCATCATGGGGCTTAAATAAATTTTCAAGATCAAAAGAAGAATCACACCAATCATGATCGTTGCAACAAGTAGTAGACATAGCAAAACTAGCATCCCCAAGCTTAGGGTTTTGCATATTATGAGCACAATTGATATTAATAGAATTTATACTATCATCATCGCAATCACGCTTTTTATTCAAAGATCTATTCTGAATCACTTCATAAAGTAATTCATCACACTTTTCAGATTCACGAATTTCAACAAAACTTCATAAAGATAATCTAGTGCACAAAACTCACTAGCAATTGGTTCATAATAATTGGATCTCTTAAAAAGATTAGCAAGTGGATGAGGATCCATAGATCTTAGGTTCTCTGTTTAGTAATAAATAAACAACTATTCCAACCATACGAGCAAACAAGAAACGAGCAAAAAGAGGCAAATAGAGAAAGAGAGGGAGGATAGAGAGAGAGAGAGGGCGAATAAAATGGCAAGGGTGAAGTGGGCGAGAGGAAAACGAGAGGAAGATGGCAAATAATGTAATGCAGGAGATAAGGGTATGTGATGGGTACTTGGTATGTTGACTTTTGCAAAGACCTCCCCGGTAACGGCGCCAGAAATCCTTCTTTGCTACCTCTTGAGCACAGCATTGGTTTTCCCAGAAGAGGAAGGGATGATGCAGCAAAGTAGCATAAGTATTTCCCTCAGTTTTTGAGAACCAAGGTATCAATCCAGTAGGAGGCTACACGCAAGTCCCTCTTACCTGCACAAAACAACTAAATCCTCGCAACCAACGCAAATAGGGGTTGTCAATCCCTATGAGGCCACTTATGAGAGTGAGATCTGATAGATATGATAAAGATAATATTTTTCGTATTTTTATGATAAAGATGCAAAGTAAAATAAAGGCAAAATAAATAGCAAAGTAGTAGGAGAACAATATGATGAAGATAGACCTGGGGGCCATAGGTTTCATTAGTGGCTTCTCTCGAGAGCATAAGTATTCTACAGTGGGTGAAAAAATTATTGTTGAGCAATTGACAGAATTGAGCATAATTATGAGAATATCTAGGCATGATCATGTATATAGGCATCACGTCCGAGACAAGTAGACCGACTCCTGCCTGCATCTACTACTATTACTCCACTCATCGACCGCTATCCAGCATGCATCTAGAGTATTAAGTTAAAAACAGAGTAACGCCTTAAGCAAGATGACATGATGTAGAGGGATAGACTCATGCAATATTAAGAAAACCCCATCTTGTTATCCTCGATGGCAACAATACAATACGTGCCTTGCTGCCCTTACTGTCACCAGGAAAGGACACCGCAAGATTGAACCCAAAGCTAAGCACTTCTCCCATTGCAAGAAAGATCAATCTAGTAGGCCAAACCAAACTGGTAATTCGAAGAGACTTGCAAATATAACCAATCATACATAAAAGAATTCAGAGAAGATTCAAATATTATTCATAGATAGACTTGATCATAAACCCACAATTCATCGGTCTCAACAAACACACCGCAAAAAGAAGATTACATCGAATAGATCTCCGGAAGAGAGGGGGAGAACGTTGTATTGAGATCCAAAAAGAGAGAAGAAGCCATCTAGCTACAAACTATGGACCCGTAGATCTGAGATAAACTACTCACACTTCACCGGAGGGGCTATGGTGTTGATGTAGAAGCCCTCCGTGATCGATGCCCCCTCCGGCGGAGCTCCGAAACAGGCCCCAAGATGGGATCTCGTGGATACAGAAAGTTACGACGGTGGAATTAGGGTTTTGGCTCCTGTTCTGGTCGGTTGGGGGTACGTGGATATATATAGGAGGAAGAAGTACATCGGTGGAGCAACAGGGGGCCCACGAGGGTGGGGGCGTGCCTGGTAGGGTAGGGCGTGCCCCCTACCTCGTGGCCTCCTGTTACGTGCCTTGGCGTAGGGTCCAACTCTCCCGGGTCTTATCTATTGAGAAAATCATGTTCCCGAAGGTTTCATTCCGTTTGGACTCCGTTTGATATTCCTTTTCTTCGAAACCCTAAAACAGGCAAAAACAACAATTCTGGGCTGGGCCTCCGGTTAATAGGTTAGTCCCAAAAATAATATAAAAGTGGATAATAAAGCCCAATAATGTCTAAAACAGTAGATAATATAGCATGGAGCAATCAAAAATTATAGATACGTTGGAGACGTATCACTCGACCCCGCTCGTCCTTCATGCCCCTGTCGCTGCTCCCAGCGCCGGTGACCCCTCCAACCGCGCCAACCCCGCCGCCACGCGCCGCCTGCCCTCTGGTACATCGTATCATGCTGCTCCCCTACCACGAGTCCCGCCGCCGGAGCGTAGAGCCCCCTTCCTCGCGCGCCAGCCACTGACGCGGCCTCCTGTCGGCCTCGCCAAGGCCAGCGCCACCAGCTCCTCCTCCACCTCGCCTCTTCGCAACCCCCACTGATGCCTTCTTCCAGCATCGCCGGATGCCATCCAAGGAACCAATCCCCATGGCACCGTCGTCTCAAGGCCATGCCGCCACCGGGATCCTGCGTGCCTCCGCCTAGATCGGCCTGCGCACCCGTTCCCGCCGCCTTAAGCCTCGCCTGCATCCCCGTTGCTCCTCCTCATGCCTCGTTCTGGCGTCATACACGACGTCTCACGACCACAGACGCCAACCTCCGCCATCTCCCTGGTCAAGTTGACGCCAGGGCCGACCCCATGGCGCTCCTCTACTCCTCTCGCCTTGAGCCCATGATGCTGACCACCACCATCGTCTTCCTTGTTGCTGCCGCCCCGAGGCCCCTTGTGATGTTTTGTGTTGGACCGTCAAGATCGGCAAGATCGTCTACATGGATGCCAAGACCACACCAGGACCGCCAAGCATCATCTTCGGGATTTTCCCCCAAGTACCACGATGACCATTAGCATGTACCACCACACCGCACCGAAACGCTAAGACCGTCCCGGATATTACCAAGTACCACTTCGGTTCCAGAACGCGACAAGTACCACGACACCCATGTCCCGTCAAGTTCGACTACAACGACTACAACGTGTACCACTACCGTCGCCGAAAACCCATGTACCACAAGCAGAAAGTTCGACCATCGTCGCGTGAACCACTACTCCCATGAACATCTACATCGCATCGAACCCGTCTGCCCCAAAACGCACGCTTCAAAGGTATAACCGCCGGAAAGACCGCCCGTGAACGAATGCATGTGTTGTTTGAGATGCATGTTTAGATGTTGTATCCGCCTAAGAACGTTAGTTGTTTCCCTCGCTTGGCACCGCCGTCGACCCGTGGGAACCCGATATCCGGAATCACCCCACCATCCTTGCATGACATGCTCCTGTCACACTTTCTTTTGCACCGGCATCTCAATCAAGTTACCGGAATCGGAATGTTACCGTGGCACCATTTCCATTTCGCCGCCGTGGCACCCCTTTTCTTTCCTCCATGGCGACAAAATGCTCTTATCATGCTCATGTCAACTTTTTCATAAAATTTCTTAAAACTTGTATATGTCATCTGCATCATGATAACAACATTAAAATATTTAAAATTGTTGCTTGCTTAAAAATTGCTAAATGACATGTGGGGAGATTTAGCGGAATTGTTGTTTGCTCCGGCCTCATTTAAGCTTGCTTAGATAGATGTTTTACTCATGTTTCATCTCTTGCCATGTTTAACAACATTTAATATTGTTGGGTACATAAACAAGAGCGAACTAAACACTTGCATGTGGTGTTTCTTCAATATGCAACTTGTTGCATACCGAGATCCACTTAATTTGTAGAATTGTTTGTTCCACTTTGCCATTCCATGCCTCTTTAAACCGGACATGCATCATACTTGATTGTGCATCATGCCATGTTTGTGCTTGTTGGTTTACCATGTTGTTTGCTCCTTTCCGGTGTTGCTTCTTCTTGTTAGTTCTGGTAATGTCGCGTTTATGAGGATCTGTTCGACTACGTCCGTTTTTCTACTTCTTGGACTCGTTCTTCTTCCTTGCGGGATCTCAGGCAAGATGACCATACCCTCGAAATCACTTCTATCTTTGCTTGCTAGTTGTTCGCTCTACTGCTATGTCGCGCTACCTACCACTTCTTATATCATGCCTCCCATATTGCCATGTCAAGCCTCTAACCCACCTTCCTAGCAAACCGTTGTTTGGCTATGTTACTGCTTTTGCTCAGCACCTCTTATAGCGTTGCTAGTTGCAGGTGAAGTTGAAGTTTGTTCCATGTTGGAACATGGATATGTTGGAATATCACAATATCTCTTATTTTAATTAATGCATCTATATACTTGGTAAAAGGTGGAAGGCTCAGCCTTATGCCTGGTGTTTTGTTCCACTCTTGCCGCCCTAGTTTCCGTCATACCGGTGTTATGTTCCTTGATTTTGTGTTCCTAACGCGGTTGGGGATATGGGACCCCCTTGACAGTTCGCTTTGAATAAAACTCCTCCAGCAAGGCCCAACCTTGGTTTTACATTTGCCTCACCTAAGCCTTTCCCTTGGGTTTCCGGAGCCCAAGGGTCATCTTATTTTAACCCCCCCGGGTCAGTGCTCCTCTGAGTGTTGGTACAAACTAGAGCCCTTTGCAGCGCCACCTCATGGAAACTTGAGGGCTGGTTTTAGTTGTACGGATTGCTCATCCGGTGTGCCCTGAGAATGAGATATGTGCAGCTCCTATCGGGATTTTTCGGCACATTCGGGCGGTCTTGCTGGTCTTGTTTTACCATTGTCGAAATGTCTTCTAACTGGGATTCCGAGACTGATCGGGTCTTCTCGGGATAAGGAATATCCTTCATTGATCGTGAGAGCTTGTGATGGGCTAAGTTGGGACACCCCTACAAGGTTTAAACTTTCAAAAGCCGTGCCTGCAGTTATGTGGCATATGGGAGTTTGTTGATGTCCGGTTGTAGAGAACTTGACACTTAACTTAATTAAAATGAATCAACCACGTGTGTAACCATGATGGTCTCTTTTTGGCGGAGTCCGGGAAGTGAACACGGTCTTGTGTTATGCTTAAACGTAAGTAGTTTCAGGATCACTTCTTGATCACTTCTAGTTCACGACCATTGTGTTGCTTCTCTTCTCGCTCTTATTTGCGTATGTTAGCCACCATATTTTGTTTAGCGCTTGCTGTAGCTCCACCTCATTACCCTATCCTACCCATAAACTTAAATAGTCTTGATCTCGTGGGTGTGAGACTGCTGAGTCCTCGTGACTCATGGATACTTCCAAACAGTTGCAGGTGCCGATGATACCAGTGCAGGTGATGCTACCGAGCTCAAGTGGGAGCTCGAGAAAGATCTTGATCATTGTTTGTGACTTTTCCGGATGATCAGTAGTGGTGCCCAGTTGGGACGATCGGGGATCTAGCATTTGGGGTTGTCTTCCTTCATTTTGGTTCCGTAGTCGGACCTTTAACTCTGGATGATGTATGTTTAACTTGTATTTGTGTGAAGTGATGATTGTAAGCCAACTCTTTATCCCTTTCTTATTCAGTACATGGGATTGTGTGAAGATTACCCCTCTTGTGACAAAACCACCATGCGGTTATGCCTCTAAGTCATGCCTCAACACGCGGGAGATATAGCCGCATCATGGGCGTTACACATAAAGTGCCTTATAGAGTTGGTACACATGATCGGGAGAATAGGGATCCTCGAACCCGGGGGGTTGATTGACATATACCAACTCATTAATAGGACCATTAAGAAAAGCACTCTTCACATCCATTTGTTGTAACTTGAAGTTATGATGAGAAGCATAAGCAATCAACATGCGAATGGATTCAAGGCGAGCAACGGGAGCAAATGTTTCACCATAGTCGATCCCTCGACTTGGGAGTAGCCTTGTGCTACCAAACGAGCCTTGTTGCGAATGATAATTCCATGAGCATCTTGATTGTTCTTGATTATCCACTTGGTTCCAATGACATTATGGTTCCCTATTGGCCTTGGCACCAATCTCCACACCTTGCAGTGCTTGAAGTTGTTGAGCTCTTCATGCATGGCATTAAGCCAATCCGGATCCTCGAGCGCCTCATAGACCTTTTGGGGTTCAACACAAGAGACAAATGCATGATGTTCACAACAGTTTGCCAATTGTCTACGAGCGCTTACCCCCTTTCAAATGCTTCCAAGCACATTTTTCATGAGATGGCCCTTGGTTGTGAGCTTGGATGCGATCTTGGTGGCACGACGCTCTAATTCCTCCTCCGGAGTGAGTTGAGGAGCGGTCACCTTCATCATCTTGAGCATCGTCTTGAGCTTGTTCTTGATCTTGAACTTTCTCGGATGGGAGAACTTGACCTTGGACATCACTTGGTGATTCAACACCATCTTGAGGTAGATCTTGCCCTTGGTCTTGTTCATGAGGTTGAGGGCCTTCACTTTGTTCTTTGAAAGCATGTGGGTCTTGGGTTGGTGATGGTTCCACTTGAGTAGAACATTGTCCTTATCCTTCGGCCACAAGGGGTTCCTCAATGGGTAGGATAAAGCCAACACCCATTCTTCTTATGGCTTGGGGAGGAATTTCATCACCTACATCACAAGTACCACTTTGCTCCACTTGGGAGCCGTTATTCTCATCAAACTCCACGTTACACGTCTCCTCAATAAGTCCCGTGGGCTTATTGAGGACACGGTAAGCATGAGAGTTTGTAGCATAACCAACAAATATGCCCTCATGAGCTCTAGCCTCAAATTTAGACATACGAACACCATTCTTGAGAATGAAATAGTTACACCCGAACACCCAAAAGTACTTGAGGTTGGGCTTGTTACCGGTGAGTATCTGATATGGAGTCTTGTTCAAGCCTTTGTGGAGGTAGAGCCGATTGGATGCATGACACGCAGTGTTGATGGCTTCGGCCCAAAAGTTGTATGGAGACCTGAACTCCGCCATCATGGTTCTTGCCGCATCCATCAACGTCCGGTTCTTCCTCTCCGCTACACCATTTTCTTGAGGGGTGTAAGGTGCTGAATATTGACGTTTGATCCCCTCATCACTAATAAACTCATCCAAGGTGTAGTTCTTGAACTCGGTGCCGTTGTCACTTCTTATTGTCAAGATCTTTGCATTGTGTTGACGTTGAGCTTCATTTGCAAAGTCAATGACGGTTTGTTGGGTCTCACTCTTCCTCTTGAAGAAGTACACCCAAGTGTATCCTGAATAGTCAAAACCGGCGGATCTCGGGTAGGGGGTCCCGAACTGTGCGTTTAGGCCGGATGGTAACAGGAGGCAAGGGACACGAAGTTTTACCCAGGTTCGGGCCCTCTCGATGGAGGTAAACCCTACGTCCTGCTTGATTAATATTGATGATATGGGTAGTACAAGAGTAGATCTACCACGAGATCGGAGAGGCTAAACCCTAGAAGCTAGCCTATGGTATGATTGTTGTTATGTATGTTGTCCTACAGACTAAAACCCTCCGTTTTATATAGACACCAGAGAGGGTTAGGGTTACACAAAGTCGGTTACAATGGTAGGAGATCTGCATATCCGTATCTCCAAGCTTGCCTTCCACGCCAAGGAAAGTCCCTTCCGGACACGGGATGAAGTCTTCAATCTTGTATCTTCGTAGTCCAGGAGTCCGGCTGAAGGTATAGTCCGGCCATCCGGACACCCGCTAATCCATGACTCCCTCAGTAGCCCCTGAACCAGGCTTCAATGACGACGAGTCCGGCGCGCAGATTGTCTTCGGCATTGCAAGGCGGGTTCCTCCTCCAAGTACTTCATAGAAGATTTTGAACACAAAGATAGTGTCCGGCTCTGCAAAATAAGTTTCCACATATTGCCATAGAGAGAATAACATTTACACAAATCTAATCTGCTGACGTATTCCATAGTGTGACACACCACGGCCAAGCCTTTATCCGAGTCATTTCATTATCCCACCTCAGCGCGTCATGCGAGGCGGTTTCCTTGGCACGTCTTGTTAAAGCAGAGATCGTGTCCTCTTATTCCGGGATTCTCATCAATACGGGCGTGGGTAACCCAACCGCGCCATTGATTACGACGCTTGGAGATAAGCGAGTTTTACCAGGCTGGTGGGGACACGTAGTTGCGTCCGCCCAGATAAGGGGATAAGGATTCACCTTTTCACCTATGCCTTCTTCTTCCCTTGCTTATCCATTCTCGCGCACTCGAGCTCCAGCGCCCAAGTCCGCACTCCCCACCTCAACCTTCTCCAGCCATGTCCGGAGCGGGAGGCAAGTGGATGGTCTCCTCCTTCATGGAGGGACACATAAAAAAACTAAGGAAGGCCGGATACTTGTCTAACGACATTGCGTACCGGCTTCCCGAAAAGGGGCAGCTTATCCCCACCCCTAGGCCCCATGAGAGGGTGCTGTTCCTCCCCCATTTCCTCCGCGGACTGGGCTTCCCTCTTCACCCATTTGTCCGGGGGCTCATGTTCTACTATGGCCTGGATTTCCACGATCTGGCCCCAAACTTTGTCCTCAACATCTCGGTGTTTATCATCGTGTGCGAGGCTTTCCTCCGCATCCACCCCCATTTCGGCCTATGGCTCAAGACTTTCAATGTCAAGCCGAAGGTGGTGTGCGGCAACCAGGCGGAGTGCGGAGGCGCCATGGTGGGCAAGATGGCCAACGTCTTCTGGCTCGAGGGCTCCTTTGTGGATACCCTGAAGGGGTGGCAATCGGGGTGGTTTTACATCATCGTGCCGCGCGACCGCGAATGGGTCGCAGCCACCGAGTTTTGATCCGGACCCCCTACGTGGCTCACCTCCTGGAAGGAGACGGGCCTGTCATGGGGTAAAAAAGGAGAGCTGGCCGGACTCCAAACATGCATCCAAACCCTGGTGGACAAGAAGCTCAAACTTGTCAACGTAGTCCAGGTTATGCTCATCCGCCTGATCCTCCCGTGTCAACAACGGGCTTTCAACCTGTGGGAGTTCGACCCGGCGCGGCACCAAACTCTGAGCAGGCTCTTCCACACGACGTACGAAGATGCTTGGAAGGTGCTTTTCAAGGGCGTCCAGGCCCCCGCATCCGCTACCGAGGATCGCGGATTCAGTATGCAGCGTCACGCTCATGCGGTAAGCTGTTTTTTCCTTTTACAGGGTATCAGTTTTTCATAGTTTGAGTCCATGCGGGATCTAAGCTCCCTTACCTTTGACAGGATTGGCAGGTGACGTCCGGATAGATCAACTGTCCGGCTCCTTTGCCCGAAGGCCCAGCGGACGCTCGCTTGGCGAAGCTGCTGGTTCCGGCACCCTATGTGGTGCCGGAGAAGAAGGTCGCGAAAAAGGCCACGGGGACTCGAAAGAGTACCTGGCGCCAGGAGGTGTCGGATCCATCACCCGACGGTTCCGAGGCGCATTCCTCCCATGAAGACGAAGAGGAAGAAGAAGAGACCTCTCCCCCTCCAGCGGGAGGAGAGAAGAAAAGGAAGGCCGCCCTCTCTGGGGAGGCTGGAGGGTCCAAGAAGGGGAAAACCCTTCCTCCAGACTACTCTACCGACGCCGACGACGGCGGAGAGGAGTGGCCGCCCAGGGCCAAGCCCCTGGCAAAATCGTAAGTATCCGGATACCAAAGTAATTCATAGCATTTTTTTATTGCACAGCTTTCCCTTATGTCGAATATGTTTATACAACCCACCCAAAGACTGGCTCGACGCGTCGTCGAGCGGCTCACTGGACTCGTCGGATGTGAACTCGCTTCCGATGGCTTCCTCCCCCCGCCCTACGGACGACACCGAAGTGTTATCCCAACAGGTTCCAAGCCGGGAGGATGTGGGCCTGGAGGCGCCGCAAGGCGACCTCTCGGACTCCAGGAGTAAAGGGGATGAAACCCCCCAGGGCTCCAAGTCCGGCTCTAGGCCGGACACCGCTCTGGAACCTTCAGAGGTTCCAGAGTCCGGGGGGGGGACCTCCTTCCAAGAGGAGCAAGCCCACCATGCCGGTGATCCCCGTCCAACCGGAGGCGCCGGACAATCTGTTGGAGGCGCACCAAGGCGCCTCTATCAACGAGGAGCATCGCACCATTATGAGTGCGGTGGTCCAGAAGGTTCAGTCCGCCAAGAGCGGACTGACTGAAGCTTGTACTAGCCTTTTAACAGGCTTTGAGGTAAGTAAAGAATGTGTAAATAATATTACCGCATAGATAGTAGCCCCTGATGCTCTGTTTGGCGTTCGGGAAGAAAAGCAAAATAGAGGATCAAATAAAATTCGCAGGAGTCTAACAAAAAGGAGTCAATATGCGTATGCAGGCTTCTCTGCTTGCGTCCACCGCACTGACTGCAGAAGTGGACACGCTAAAGCAGAACCTCGAGCGGTCCGAGCGAGAGCTCGGGCGTGCCAAGAAGCAGCTCGAGGACAATGAAGGTAAGAAATACCTTGTTTAAATATATATAAAAAGGTGCAATTGCAAAAAATGATAGGATTATCGTGGCTATTGTAGGGGCCACGTCTGAGGTGGCGACCCTTAAGCAAGCGCTGGTCGAGGCCGAGAAGAGGGCGGCCACGGAGCGCACCGAGCGGGAGAAGTATGAGGCCGAGGTTGGCAAGGTACGGCAAGAGCTCCAGGCTCTCATGGAAAAACATGAGAGTTTGGAGCTTGACTCAAAGACGCAAGCGTCCGAGCTTGCGGTGGCTATTGAAAATTCCAAGTCTGCCAAGGCCGAATCCCAGAAGACCCTCCAGGAGTTGGATGAGGTGAAGAAGATAGCGGCGGGTAAGGCATTCTTTATGCAAAGCAAACACATAAACGTGAGTTACTTGTTACTTACCCGAATTCGGAGCTCTCCAGGAGCATTCGCAGATCTTCCTTGGAGTGTGTCCGATGCCGCTGCATTCTATCGAGCCGAGGAGGGCAGCTCGACAGAGAAGGTGTTCTGGTCTCAGTATGCTGAGGCCGGACACCCTGTGCCCCTGAGCGACCAGCTGAAGCAACTGGTCGAGCTCCACAAGGCGGCCGAACAGGCCATGAAGGGCCTCGTAGTTTCGCTGTGGCCTGGAGGGGCTCTGCCTGGGAGCTATTTCGGGCTGGTGCGGCGGCTGGTGGAGGCATGTCCAAGGCTCGAAGTCATCAAGCACTCCATCTGCATTGAAGGTGCCCGTAGGGCCCTTGCCCGTGCTAAGGTGCACTGGGGCAAGCTGGATGCTGAGAAGCTTGTGAAGGACATCGCAAGCCCGAGAATTATTATAAGGATGTTCTGAAGGGTGCCTGCCTTGTGGCGGATGAATGTTCTAGGGATGTAACTTTTGAGTGAAACTTGCTTGTTTTGTCCTCTGCGATGAAAACTTGTTCATATGCGCTAAGCAATGCTGTTTGGAATTTAAAATATTACCTTTTGTGCGGCTGTTTATCAATTCTGAGAGATGGCAAGTCGTCGGCTTCTGCCCCCGTGCCGCTAGTGCTAGGGTGTTCGGGGATAAACCTGAGCGCTCTTTTTCCATGTTTGGGTTCTTCGAGGGAGGCGCTCAGCCCAACGAACAAGGCAATCAGACTATAATGCGTGAACACTCTCACTTAGACATAGAATTCTATAATTTTAAATTTCGGCGAAGCCCCTGGTATTCGGAAGACCGAGTTCGGGGCGCTATCCACGCCTTGGCCAGACAGAGCCGGCTCCTCGCTCTAAGCGGCGTAAGTCTTTAGGGACTCGAAAAACCTCTCGAACGGCGACCAACTCTCGCTTCATCATGACAGTCAGTTTTAGCTTTCTCCACTGAGGTGCTCGACCCAGCTGAACTGGGGCACAATCGCAGTGGTTCTCCTAGTGCTACCTTAGCCGATATAGCGCAACATAAGGCACCAAAACATAGGAGCCGGGCAAACCCAACTATTGACCCAAGACATGATTCGGAGCCGATGCATATAATGCTATAAGTTCGGGGTGCCGCACTTGTTAAAGTGTTCGGACTTCTCACACCATATTGAGGGGTACTAAAGCCCCTGGCGTATTTTGGTCGTACCAAATTGTACGGATGCAACATTTCATTAAGGAACATATATTAAAAAAAGAGTAATGCAAAAATAGGAAAAAGCTATGCATTGTTTATTAAAGAGGGCTGCGATCAAAGCAGAACAATACAAATAATGTGATAAGCAAAAGGTTGGACTATTTAACGTGTCCGTTCCAGGGGCAAGCTGCGGAATAGTATGAGAAACAGGTATACTGCTCGTGATAGAGACCACCCGGGAGTTCCGTAATACGGCGTGGCTTGTCTGCTTCCCTGGTTCTTGCATCGTTTGTTCGGCAATTGAACTGCCGAACGGGCCTTCCAAAGAGTGGAGTCCTGAAAGTAAGAGAAAATTAAAATATCAGCAGCCCCTGGTGAGGTTTAAGCCATGTTTCGGGCGTTCCGTGATGGTGCCCCTCCCCCTGTACCCATAGTATTTCTAGAGCGTAGTTATGTACACGATGTACTGGTATCGCATTTTTGTGAGGGGTGGGGTTGGGGCCGCATTGCTATGCCTCCTCGGGTCGTGCCAGGCGGTCTTGTTGTAGGTTACTCCGGGTGCGCTTGACGATGTCTGGTCGTTTAATGGCCGGACTGGAGAACTGCCTAGAGAGGCTGCTTTGTACTTCTGCTGCAAGGGCCGCCGTGTGCTCCTCCGTTCGGAGGGAGCGTTCGGTGTTTCCATTGACCGTAATTACTCCTGGAGGGCCTGGCATTTTGAGCTTAAGGTATGCATAGTGCGGTACCGCATTGAACTTGGCGAATGCGGTTCGCCCGAGTAGTGCGTGATAGCCACTGCGGAATGGGACTATGTCGAAGATTAACTCCTCACTTCGGAAATTATCCGGAGATCCGAAGACCACTTCAAGTGTGACTGAGCCTGTACAGTTGGCCTCTACACCTGGTATTACGTCTTTAAAGGTCGTTTTGGTGGGCTTAATCCTCGAGGGATCTATGCCCATTTTCCGCACTGTATCCTGGTAAAGCAGGTTCAGGCTACTGCCGCCGTCCATGAGGACTCTTGTGAGATGAAATCCGTCAATAATTGGGTCTAGAACCAATGTGGTGAATCCGCCATGATGGATGCTAGTGGGATGGTCCCTTCGATCAAAGGTGATCGGGTAGGAGGACCTTGGGTTGAACTTTGGGGCGATTGGTTCTACCGCGTATACGTCCCTTAACGCGCGCTTCCGCTCCCTTTTGGGGACGTGGGTTGCGTATATCATGTTCACCGTCCGCACTTGTGGGGGAAAACTCTTCTGTCCATTGTTGTTCGGCGGCCGGGGCTCCTCGTCGTCATCGCTATGCAGCCCCTTGTCTTCATTTTCGGCGTTTAACTTGCCTGCCTACTTGAACACCCAACAATCCCTGTTGGTGTGATTGGCCGGCTTTTCAGGGGTGCCATGTATCTGGCACAAGCGGTCGAGTATTCGGTCCAAACTGGACGGGCCCCTAGGATTACTTTTGAATGGCTTTTTCTGCTGACCGGATTTAGAGCCACTGAATCCGGCATTAACTGCCATATCATCAGCATTGTCACCGCTAATGCGACGCTTCTGCTTGTTGCGACGCGACCTGCCACTACTGTCCCTGGTATCCGAATTACCAGGGTTCTTGGTCATATTGTTGCTATGAGCAAGCCAGCTGTCTTCTCCCGCGCAAAAGCGGGTCATGAGTGTCGTGAGTGCTGCCATAGACTTCGGCTTTTCCTGTCCAAGGTGCCGGGCAAGCCACTCATCACGGATATTGTGCTTGAAGGCTGCTAGGGCCTCAGCGTCCGGACAGTCGACTATTTGATTTTTCTTTGTTAGGAACCGTGTCCAGAATTGCCTCGCTGATTCCTCAGGCTGCTGAATTACGTGACTTAGGTCATCGGCGTCTGGGGGTCGCACATAAGTGCCCTGGAAATTGTCGAGGAATGCGGCTTCCAGGTCCTCCCAACAACTGATTGATCCTGTTGGCAAGCTGTTAAGCCAATGCCGAGCTGGTCCTTTAAGCTTGAGTGGGAGGTATTTGATGGCGTGGAAATCATCGCCGCGGGCCATGTGGATATGAAGGAGATAATCCTCGATCTATATTGCAGGATCTGTTGTGCCATCATATGATTTGATATTTACGGGTTTGAAACCCTCGGGGATTTGATGATCCATTATTTCGTCTGTGAAGCATAGTGGGTGTGCGGAGCCTCTGTACTGGGCTATATCACGACGTAGCTCCAATGAGCTTTGTCTACTGTGTTCGGCCCTGCCGAATTTGTGGCCGGCGTGACGGTTACCGTCTCGAGCCGTGGGGCGCCCACGCGATCCGTAGATTGATCTTGTTTGCCTTGCCTTGTCCTCCAACATATCTCGTAAATCTGGCGCATATTCCCGTGCCTTGGTACGGGGTGCGGCTTGAACGGAGGGCCAAGAGGCCTCTCTATCGCGGCCACGAGGTGGCCGGTCGGCCACATCAAGTGCTTCCTCCTCTAATCGGGGTAGCAACCTGCGCTTTGGGTAGCTCTTGGAGGGGCGTTCGAGTTTATGCTCTTCGGCTGCAAGGACTTCAGTCCATCTGTCGACTAGCAAATCTTGATCAGCTCTAAGCTGTTGCTGTTTTTTCTTGAGGCTTCTTGCCGTGGCCATAAGCCTGCATTGAAAACGCTCTTGCTTGACGGGATCCTCTGGCACGATGAATTCATCGTCGTCGAGGCTTGCCTCGTCTTTGGAGGGAGGCATATAATTATCGTCCTCGACCTCTCTGTCTGCCGCTCTCTCATGAGGGCTGGTTTCTCCATCCTCCTGTGCTAAATCTTGCTGGAGGGGCTTTTCTTTGGCACTTTCCGGAGTATTATTATCTCCCGTGCTGGAATCACCGTATTTGTTTTGGCGGGATTTTGAGCGGCGCTGCTGACGCCGGCGCTTAGGCTGTTTCTTGGAGGGGTCATCCTCCGATGTTCCATCGCCATATCCTTCTTTTGGGCTGTCCACCATGTATATGTCATATGATGAGGTGGCTTTCCAGGGCCTGATAGGCGCTGGTTCTTCATCGTCTCCTTCATCGGCGTCCATACCGTCGATGTCTTCGGAGTCGAAGTCGAGCATGTCGGTTAATTCATTGATAGTGGCTACAAAAAGGGGGGTGGGTGGGCTTTGAATTTCTTCATCGTCTGAATCCCAACCTTGCTGACCGTAGTCCGGCCAGGGCTCTCCTGATAAAGAGAGAGACTTTAGTGTCTTCAGAATATCGCCAAAAGGCGAGTGCTGAAAGATGTCCGCGGTAGTAAACTCCATGATCGGCGCCCAATCGGATTCGATCGGCAGGGGCGCGGAGTGTTCGGAGTCCGGAGAGGAGTCCAGCTCCTTGGAGTCACGAGTCTCGCAGAGTGCGGGGCTGGTGTTCGGCTCAATCGTTGTTGGGATCGCAACCCCCGAGGCGGCGTCGAACCACCCATCCTCGATCAGCGTAGTTGGCTTCGAATTAAGGGTCGAAGCCAATGCGGGTGCGGCCTCCAGGGCGTTGTTCGGCGGCAGAGCTAGATCATGCTCGTCGTGACAGTGCGGCGCGCTCGTCAGTGGCTCGAATCCGTCGAAGATCAAGTCCCCGCGGATGTCAGTCGTGTAGTTTAAACTTCCAAATCTGACCTGAGGGCCAGGGGCATAGCTTTCGATCTGCTCCAGATGGCCAAGTGAATTGGCCCGCAGTGCGAAGCCGCCGAAGACGAAGATCTGTCCGGGGAGGAAGGTCTCACCCTGGACTGCATAGCCATTGATGATCGTAGGAGCCATCAAGCCTGACGGTGACGACAGATAGGAACTCTCAATGAAAGCACCAATGTCGGTGTCAAAACTGGCGGATCTCGGGTAGGGGGTCATGAACTGTGCGTCTAGGCCTGATGGTAACAGGAGGCAAGGGACACGAAGTTTTACTCAGGTTCGGGCCCTCTCGATGGAGGTAAAACCCTACGTCCTGCTTGATTAATATTGATGATATGGGTAGTACAAGAGTAGATCTACCACGAGATCGGAGAGGCTAAACCCTAGAAGCTAGCCTGTGGTATGATTGTTGTTATGTATGTTGTCCTACGGACTAAAACCCTACGGTTTATATAGACACCGGAGAGGGTTAGGGTTACACAAAGTCGGTTACAATGGTAGGAGATCTGCATATCCGTATCGCCAAGCTTGCCTTCCATGCCAAGGAAAGTCCCTTCCGGACACGGGACGAAGTCTTCAATCTTGTATCTTCATAGTCCAGGAGTCCGGCTGAAGGTATAGTCCGGCCATCCGGACACCCCCTAATCCAGGACTCCCTCAGTCTCACTCTTCCTCTTGAAGAAGTACACCCAAGTGTATCTTGAATAGTCATCCACAATCACCAAGCAATACTTTCTACCACCAAGACTATCAAATGATGGAGGCCCAAAGAGATCCAAGTGAAGGAGCTCCAAAGGCCTCTTTGAGTAAATGATAGTCGTGGGAGGGTGAGCCTTCTCATGTAGCTTTCCTTCAATGCAGGCACTACAAGCACGATCTTTGGCAAAACTAACATTTGTTAGTCCATGAACATGGTCCCCCTTGAGAAGACTTTGCAAAGATCTCATACTGACATGGGCTAAACGGCGATGCCAAAGCCATCCCATGTCAACTTTAGCCATTAGGCATGTCGTGGTCTTAGTGGGTCGCTCCGAAAAGTTAATTACATAGAGACCGTTCTCGACATGCCAAACAAAGGCTACTTTAAGAGTATTGCTCCACAAGAGGGCCACGATATCAATATCAAAGAAAGTGGCAAAGCCCATGATTGCAAGTTGATGAACAAAAAGTAAATTGTATGCAAGGGACCCAACAAGCATGACCTTCTTGATCGTGAGATCATGAGAAATGACAACCTTGTCAAGCCTTAATACCTTAAAGGACGAGGCATCACCCCACTCGACATTGGTGGGCATAGATGGAATCTTTTGCACGTCCACCACCAAGTCCTTGCTTCCGGTCATATGATTAGTGGCTCCACTATCGAGCAACCATGACCCCCCACCGGAAGCAAACACCTACAAGAGATCAATGCTTGGTTTTAGGTACCCATTTTGTAATGGGTCCTTTGATGTTAGTGGCAAGGGTATTAGGAACCCAGATAGACCATTCGATGCACTCATAAGAAGAACCAACAAATTTAGCATAAACATGCCCATCACTAGCACGACATAACACATAGGAAGAGTTAAAATCGCCGACGTTGTTGGACGGGGTGGCATTGCCCTTCTTGACACCACCACCCTTCACATTGTTCTTCTTCTTCTTCTTAGAGGCACCCTCTCCCACAAAAGTTTGCATGAGAGGAGGAGGTCATTTGGCCTTGTCATTCTTCTTCTTGTTCTTGGACTTGGGTGCAAACCCAATCCCTTCCTTGGCCACAACTTCCTTTTGATTGCTCAAAAGATCGTTGAGGTTTTTCTCACCTTTTATGCACAACAGAAGGCCTCTCTGAAGTTGCTCCTTCAACTTTGCATTCTCCTCAACAAGATGCACATGCTCACAACAAGGGTTAGCAGCATTTGCATTATCAATTAAAACCATATGAGGAAAAGTGGCTTTCTCCTTGGTTAGCCTCACTTGGAGTTGATCATGAGACTCTTTAAGATTAGCGTGAGTACTCTTCAAGGCCTTGTGAGCCTTGTCAAGGAAATCCAACTCCTCCTTCAGTCTAGCAAGAACAACACCAAGTTTGGCCTTCTCGGAATTTAGCATACGAGACACAACAAGAGCATGATCAAGATCTTTCTTTAGTTTAGCATGGTCATCATTGTGTGACTCCTCAAGAGCCAAGCGATGACCACGCTCTTCCTCAAGAGCATTAGAGAGATCCGATATCTCATCGGCATAGTCACGACCATGCCCCTCCATCTTGGAGATGGTGTCTTCGTGAGCCTCAATCATGTCATTGGCTTCACCAAGTTGTTCCAAGAGAGAAACAAAGTACTTCTTGGATTCACTACAAAAAAAAGAAACATTCTTGACATTTTGGGCCGGACGAATTTTTTTTCTGTCATACTTATGGCACTTCTATGACAATAATTGTGACAAAACCCAGTATCATCATAGATGTGGTGGGCTCCTACTTCTATGACAAAAAATCATGACAGAAAATGGGCTTTTTGTCCTGGGCGGGCCGGAGATGCAGCTGCATGACATTCTTTGGGCCGTCCATGACGGCAAAAACCGTGGTAGAAGCAAGGGCGAGGAAAATATCGGGGTGTTCCCGGTTATGATGGGTGGTCGGGGCCGAGCGATGCGCGTTTCTCTCGTACACGCACGCGTGTGGGTGCGAGACATTGGGCTCTAACTAAACCCGAGCAAGGCGTTCGCTACTGAACCCGAGCGATTGCACTACAGGCTACACGTTACTAAACCTGAGCGACCGATCGATGGCTGTTAACTGAACCCGATCGAGCGATTCCTTCACTACTGCTGCTAACTGAAGCCGATTGATGTTGCCTCTGGATGAACAGTGAGTGTTGCTGGGGGGGGTTTGGATGAACAGTTCCCGGTGGGGGTGGATGAACAGGACCCCATGGTGTTGCCTCTGGATGAACATGACCCCGATCGATCGAGTCGGTTGGGGCTGGATGAACAGGACCCCGTGGAGGGCTGGATGAACAAGACCACCCCATGGAGGGCTGGATGAACAGTAGACGGTGGAGGGATGGATGAATAGTAGCTCGTGGAGGGGTGGTTGAACAAGAGCCCGTGGAGAGGGATGGTTGAACAGTAGCCGGTGGAGTAGCGTGCGGTGAAGGCTGGATGAACAGGAGCCCATGGATGAACAGTCGCAGGTGGAGGCTGGAGGAGGTCGACGGTGGATGAACAGTAGCCCGTGGAGGCTGGAGGGGTCCATGGTGGAGATGAACAGTATCCCGTGGAGTCCCGTTTTGCGGTACGCCACACCTCTCCCGATGAACAGGCCCCCGTTTCGACCGTAGCGCTCCAACACAAGTCCGTTTCCTCCGTTTTGCGGTACGCCACACCCCTCCTGATGAACAGGACCCCCGTTTTGACCATAGGAGGTCCGTTTCCTCCGTTTTGCGATACACCAGACCCCTCTCGATGAACAGGATCCCGTTTCGAACGTGGCCGATCGAACACAAGGCCGTTTCCTCCGTTGTGCGGTACGCCAAGCCTCATTTCTATCGGCTGTTCCATCCAAGCCCTCCCGATGAACACGACGACGCATTCCGTTCCAACCCAGCCGGTTGGCTCCCCATGAACACGACCACGACACAGTTTCTCCGTTCTGACCCAGCCATGTACACGAGCCCTGGCCGTACGTATGCGCGAGTAGGCGTTCGAGACCCTACCCGTATGTACGTACGTGGCCGTATTTTCTTTTTTGCACACTGGCCGCTGTACATACGTGTACATGCTACGTGCGCGCCTCTACTACGACAGATGCATGCCTCTACATGGACCAGTATGTACGTACACGTTCGTGACCACAATGACAACGCTACGTACGCTTCGACCAGGTGGGTCCCAAAATTTTCAATATCCAAAAATAATATTTTATAAAGTAATTACGTGTTTGGTGCATTTTTTATAGTTACTGCCCAGTTTTTATAATTACATCCCATTTATTATTTCTTAAAGCCCATTTTCTTATTAAGCCTAATGCATCCCTCCTAGGAAAGATTTGTAGCCCAGCGAGCGGAGAATAACAACTTGACCTTGCCTGGGTATTCCTAAAAAAAGTATAGCTGGTCTAACCATTTTCAGCTTGAAAAAAATTAATATCTGGGCTAGATATCTAGCCTGGGCTAGACGGGCCACAGCCCTCCCAGTTAATACCTACAGCGATGTTTTCGTTGTTGTTCATAGGAGAAAAATTAATATCTGGGCTAAACATCGCTGAAGAAAAACTCTGCAGTGCTCACACCTCAAAAACACAAATACTGGTCGAGCTGCTTGGTCCCAGCTGTTGGCCGCTTCTTGTGCAGTTCTCTCATTTATTTACTACATAGGTTGACAATGGTGTGGGACTGTGATGTCAGGAAACCAGGAGGAAGCAAAAAAATTTATAGTTTTATATACTAATAAGGAGGCACTTGCGTACGTGCGGCTATGGCCCTGGTGGGTCCCCAATGTCATCCTCTCCAAGTAAAGTCATCTCCTCATCCTCATGTCTGTTGACCATGTTGACAACGCGGGACGGCGGCGCCACGGCAAGCGCAACAACTCGAAGGACGACGGAGAGGGCCTCACGGGCGCTACGGATGGTCTGATACAACGCTCGCTGCTCATTTGGGAAGCCAGGATCATAGGGCCACATGTCCGCGACGGCATTGTCATTCACTTGTTCATCGGTGCTTGTTAAGGAGACGGAGGTTGCAGCACAGGTCCTCCTGTGCTGGTAGCTCTTACGCCATTAGGGCGTCGAAGTGCGGCCGCACCTGCTCTATGGTGAACACAGCATGAACCGGCTTGGACAGTGGCGCCGGCTCCTGGTCGAAAGCTACGTCCATCGTCTGATTGTCGTCGCTCAGCTCGGCGAGCTAGCTGGCGAGCCAGCATGTCTGGCTGCTGGACCGACCCGCTACCAAGCACGAGTCTGACTGCCCTGGCCCACCCAGACCACCTCCCTCGCCCGTGCACGCTTTCCGCCCGAAACGGTCAGCGCAGCCCGCCCCGCTTCCTGGTGCAGGCGATTGCTCCGCCTTCAAACAACACAAGTGTCGTCTGTCCGTCCTTCTGCCGCCCACATTAATGATACGCGGTTGCCTAGGTGGCTACTCCGGCGCCACACGTCCGTCCCTCCGTCGCCCACCATTGCTATATAAACTGCTGCGCCGGCCATAGCCGCAGTCATCCGCATTTGTTGCCTTTCTCCTGTCCACACCACTACTACCCACCATGGCTTCCTCGCGCTCCAGCACTCTTCAGGACGGGCGGATGACGGACCACAAGGAGATGCCTGCCATTGCTGCCGACTGGCTGGCTGGTAGGAAGCCGGAGGACGACACGTCCTAACGGAGAACATGGTAGTCGACGATCCGGCGCCAACCCCCTCCTCTGTGCCATCCTCGCCGGTGCATTGCACCATGACCATCGGCGAGGCCCGTGCCCGATATATGGACACAATGAGGCAGAAGCGTGAGGAGCAGTTCCGGGAGATGCAGGCCCACGCCACCTACAACCACCATCTCCTCTAGAAGCACCTGCAGGCGGAGGAGCAGATCGCCGCGGAGCGGGTGGAGCAGGAGGCGCTGCTCGACTCGTACCGCTCTGCCCACGAGGGCCGCCTCAAGCGCTGGCGGTACCGCATGCAGGTGGCGGAGGCTGCGACAGCCTACAAAGAGGGCGATGAAGCGGGCGAGGCGCTGTTTGGCGAGACCGAGGATGAGGCAGAGGACAATGCCGGCTTCGATGAGTCCCCGTTCCACTGGCGTTGACGAGGCCCTGCTCCGCCGAGGCTCTGCGGCGCCAACAACGAGGCAGAGGAGACCGCCGGCTCCGCCGAGGCCCTGCGGTGCCAACAACGAGGCAGAGGACACCACTAGCTCCGCTGAGGCCCCGTGGTGCCAACCACAAGGCAGAGGACACCACCGGCTCTGCCGAGGCCCCACCCTACTGGCAACAAGAGGGAGGATTTCCCCCGCTCCAACGAGGCGCCGCCCGCCAGCAACGGGACAGAGGACATCGCCGGCTCTGCCGAGGCCCCGCCCCGCTGCCAATGAGGCTGCGCCACACAGAAAACGAGGAAGAGTAGAACACGGCAGGTCGCCGCCGCTCGGGTCCAAGTAAGGCCACCGCTGCTACCCTCCAATTGCTGGCACTAAGCTGTACATCATGGAGCAATTCTATGATTACAGGATGATTGAAGACAGCTCCGTGGTTGAGCAAGCTCATGAGACACAGTCATTTGCTAGAGAAGTTGAGCACTTCAATTGTATGCTACCGGACACAGGTGGGTAGCTTCAGTTAATTAATTATACATCCAACGCACCCCTTTTTAGTTGAAGAATGTATGAAATGTAATGAAATCCGACATGTTTATATGAAATCCGACTGTGTATGAATGAATTTATTTTGATTAGTTCGAATTCTTGTATCACTGGCATTGGATGAACATGCAAAACAATACGTACTAGCATTATTCCCAGGGCGATCACCTTGTTTGCAGCAGTTTCACATGTACTCCTCCGGTCCTTTCTAGTCGGCATACAAGTTTTGTCTACAATCAAAGTATCTCTACTTTGACCAATCTTATAAAAAAGTATGCACTTTCACAATGTGCGAAATAAAAAGGAACAGAAGGAGTACAAAGAGTTTGACCAGCTTTTTAGTGTTCCTGTACATTGCAATCAAACACACAAGCCTGGCAATTCATAGAGAACATTCAAAACAATCGATGATTATGCATCTCAGCGATTCACATGTCAGAGCCAATATTTACTTCAAAAATAAAGAATAAAGAAAAAATGGATCGACGCTGCTGACAGCAAAGGGCATCCCATTCGAAAATATCAAACGCATGTCTTCTTGCTAAAATCAATGAGCAAAACTTGACAAGGTTATCCCATTCCAAAATATCAAATGCCTACGATGGTGGAATGGGAAGGGTTTTCCATTAGTTTGGACATTGACATGGCACCTCGTGCTAAATAAACCAGTCGTTCTTCTTGTGCAGTTCCACCAAAATCAACAAAATTCGCTCGGCACCTGCTTTCTTGTGGTGGAAATGAATGATTCGATGTATTCATGAACATTTTGTGCAGTTCCCATTGAAATCAAGCTGAGCACCCCTGTTTGCACAAATACAAAAAAGGGATTAGTATAAAGAAAACTATACTATGAATTGATAGTTTAAACAGGCACCTACATGGTCCATGTAGAGCACACTTTTAGAAAAATGGAACTCACTGGAAAGAATCCTAGAAGAACATTGTACTCACGCATCACAGCAAGAAAATGGAGATTTGTCAGTCCTTTTGAGCTGAAGTTAGTTTGGTCTTGTGGGGGGTAATGTAACCATCCTTCAACTGCTCCTTCTGATGAGAAGATAGACAGGGCTTCTTCATCCTGGCATAATCGGAACTAGTCACTTCACGTACTCCATATTCTTCTTCAGAGGAGGATGATCATGTTGTGCAAAGACAAGAGGACAACTAAATGCTAGCATCCCTGTTTGCTCGAAAAAAAGGAAAGGAAATATTTAAAACAGCACAGATGAAGCACTTCTCAAGGACAATACCACTTTTTGATGACAGTATCTAATAGTAGCACAACACCAATATAGATGACAAAGCTCAATCATATGGATGAAATCACTAGGCGAGTACCAACCTTTGTTAGGAGGCTTATTGTGTAGAGCATACAGATGAAGCATTTCTCTGGAACCATCTGTTTCTATCTACTGTGGTGGCCATGCTTACTATATACTCCTTGATTAGTTTAACGTTTCCAACATCTTCTTGTGCAGTTCCACTAAAATATATGGTATCTTCAAAGAAGATCCCTATTTGCACAAGTAGAGATAATTACGTATTACATTAAGAGTGGCATCAAATCAGTGGCAAAACAATTACTCGTTCCAGCCATAGCAATAAATTAAGATGCAAAACTATATGATTACTTGTGTCACCACAGTTCCAGTGCTTCATTACAGCACCGGGAGTTGATTTTTGTTTTTCTTCCGCTTGTTCTTCCCCTTCATCACTTGTTTCAATAACAGACAAGCTTCGCCTTCAATGTAAGATTTGCATGTCAATTAGGTTGCACAAGTATAGCACTAAACAATGACATTAATTTTTTGATGAAAGTGGCAAAATACAGGCCAACCGTTGTGAAATATCCTTATCTTAACTCAATGGGATATTACGGTGCACATACAGATTGGAAGTCTTGTCTCCATTTGTGAAGTTCACTAAAATCAAGCAACATTACTATACAAGTAGCATAACATATGAAAGCACACTGCAGAAACATGTGAAAGAAGGCTAGTACTGACCTCTCATGACACGGAATTCAAACAACTCACAAGAAGAAGATCTGAACCAAATTTGCCAACACGGATAGGAAGTAAGATCTCCTCTTGTGCAGTTACACTAAGATCAAGCAATCAAGCAACATTGTCGGTGTGACATTTTGGTTGAACTGCACATAACACTCTTAAAACAAAAGTATTTTGTGCAGTGCAACAAAAGTTCACAATGGCAGCGAGGTGAAGTAGATAACCCTGTTTACACAGAGGTGCAAAGGAAACAACTAGTGGTCAATAACAGTGGATGACATAGAAGCCAACAAAAAGAAGCATCTACCTTATCTAAATCGGAAAGAAAGCAAGACAGTAGCATATCTCAAACGGTGGCATTGATTAATACTAATAGAGAGATTATATTAATAATAAAATTCGTTAAACATGTAATTTGCTTTTAACTGTGGCATTGCATCAATTTTCCAGCGGCATTATTAGAGGGTGTTTGTTTACAGGGACATTTTGGTGGAGGGACTAAAAAAACTCCATGTCAGTCCCATCTAAACCAAATAAGAGGGACTTTTAGGGACTAAAAGTGGGCATTTGGGACTAAAGAAAGAAGACCCTGCCACGCATTGCACCTTGTATCTATTAGTTCATTACTAGGGGTAACATGGTCTTTTAGCATGTCATTTAATAACCTCTACTCCATGTTTAGTCTCTGGAACCAAGCAGGTAGGGACTAGGGAGTTTTTAACCTAACAAGGCCATAGATTAACAATAGCTAAAGAGTTGCACGGGACAGTGGATGCACCAGCACCATGTGCATCTACCGATGTACTGGGGTGATGCATAGTCTGTTGCAACAAAGAACAAACAACCAAGGAGCATATTTGTGTTGGTCCTAGTTTTGTTATCTTTAGACACCTTTTCCTATGTGAGCGCAGCAAATCTAGTCCTGCTCAAACTCTACAGCCTTGTCCCCCAAAACAAAAGATCAGTTTGTTACAGATGTGCGTACTACGTTTGTCATTGTTTTCCCTTTTCGACCAACGTAGGTGCTGGATAGCCAGTATGTACTAGTACTTTCCCCCTTCCTTTCCTCTTTGAACCGCGTCCTAGATTTATTCTATACAACTTTCCCCACTACTTTCCCCCATTCCTTTCCTCTTTGAACCACATCTTAGATTCATGCAATACAACTTTCCCCACTACTTTCCCCCTTCCTTTCCTTTTTGAACCACGTCCTAGATTCATGCTATACAACTTTTCCCACTACTTTCCCCCATTCCTTTCCTCTTTGAACCACGTCCTAGATTCATGGTATACAACTTTCCCCACTACTTTCCTGTTTGATCCAATACCTAGATTCGAGTGCAGAAGCGGAAAAAGCCCACATGCAGCTAGAGCAATGCATGTGGAATAAATAAATTATACCTTAAGGTTCTTGGGGTGTGGTTCGGTGGGCGACCGAAGGCCGTTCGGCCCACACTATGTACGAAGGCGAAGAAGAAGGGGTCAGAGGCCCTCCCACGCTGTCGCTAGGTGAAAGTGAACAGCTGCGCCGGTAGTGGTTTCCCTCCCTCGCCGATGGCGACAGCATTAAGCCTCCTTCCCTTTCCGGCGCACGGATCCTGCCAGCTCTTTGACCAGCAGTGAGGAGAGAGAGAGAGGCCAACAAAGTCTTGTTTTGATCTGGAGAGGGTGAGAGAGTGTGAAGAGAGCAACTACAAGCAGACCAGCAGTGAGGGGGAGAGAGAGGCCAACGAAGTCTTGTTTAGATCTGGAGAGGGTGAGAGAGTGTGAAGAGAGAAACTACAAGCGCTGAGGCTCCAACGTGTATATATATACTCGAGAGAGTGTGAAGAGTGCAAACCCAAGAAAACAAGCGCCGAGGCTGCAGCTGATCGTATAGCTCCGTATCCATCCATTTTGAGCAGTCAAAGAATCCTCCTGGCACGAATTATGCTCAAGTGTAGTTATCGAACGCGAGACCTCAAGTTTGATGAGCGAACAGGCTAACCAGCTACACAACCCTCCCGTTATGTTCAACGAGAGGAAAATAACCTTTTATACATTCCTGCATTCGTGTGACAAGCATGCCGTGTTTTTTTGTGGGAGTCATTGGGATTTAAATCATAATCGTGTCATGTGGCTTTGGTGGTAAGACTATCCACAGTGGTGTAGAAATAATGCAGCCTTAGTCACCTTACCTCTCTCCACGTAGTACATTGGGTCCCACCAGTCAGAGGGTGAAACAAACAAATTAATAAGAAAAATTAAAAGCGCCAACGGTGTATCTTACATCACACATCTCGCTACTGCTCGAGAACACTATCCAATTGATCCCTCTGTTCGCTCACATACTATTTTAAGTGAATCCTTATTATAACATGCACACAATTTTGGGCACTTGTATTCGACCTAAGTCAGTGTGCCACCATATCTCGTATGAATCCCTCCGTCTAGGTGTAATAAGTCACGTTAGAAGGTGCAGCAGGACCAAGGTGCAAGCAGATTGGAGGAGAAGGAGAAACTTGACCGGTCATTCCTCCAATCAAAGCCCTGATTTCTGTCTCTAAACGCGACAATTAATCCAAACAAATAAGAGATGCCGTTTAGCTACCATGCAGAGCCACATATTAACTCGCATGCAAGCCGACTTTGATTTCTTGACTGAACAACGCTAGTTGCACTCCATGCATTGGGTTTCCGGGGGAGATAACAAGGCAGAGTAACGAGCGTTTGGTTACATTTCTTAGGCTGGTCATAGTGGTGAGTAACTTGGACTAGTAACATGCATATGTTACTAGTCTATGTTACTACTACGCGAAGTTTGCCGTCGGAAGTGAGCCAATCTGGCTCTCCTGAGCTAGCAAGGTTTTTCTAGCCCACCCAAGCTAGCTGGCCCACAAAAGCTAACATATTTTAATAGTTACAAACGCCTAACCTTGCCCGGCTATCCTATAAGCTGTTCTTGCTAAGGATCCAAACGCTCCCTAAGTAACAATGCTCTCTAGCAACAAGGCCAGGAGGGGATTGAGATGCGAAGTTAATGGACGATGCCTAAACATTTTGGAATATCTGATTTCCGTAAGATGACTTAACACCTAGACGGAGGGAGTACTACTCCTCAGTCCAGGTTTGATGGAATATTCATCACCTCTTCGCTTCTTGTACGTACTCCATTTGTATCTCACTTCATGTGGCTTTGCACTTGCACGATTTTCCTATTCTATGAACCTGTGTGTGCGTGTGCGTGTGTGTGTGTTTAACAGCATGTGTGTGTTAGAGGGAGCGACAGATCAACCTACTCATACAGAGAGATGGTGTGTAGTGTATGGTTTTAGCTTCGAGAGCCAGTGCATCCTCTCGTTTCCGGGCGTCCGGTAGGGACAGGCCGACAGCTGCCACGCCCGCTCCTGACCAGCCTGGCCCACCCAAAGCCCCTCCATTGCCCGCAGGCGCTTCCCGCCTGAAACGGTCAGCGCCACTCCACATAATCGGTGCCGCATTCATGCCCGGGTAGAGCAGACGCGACCTCTCACTGGCGCATGCGTTGAAGGGATAAGCGGATTCAAGAGTGATGGTTGCTTCGTCCGTCCAACTTATTGCTGGGTCTATGTGATTTGACGGCTCATTGGTCATTATTACTGAGGTGGTAGGACTGCTGGATGTCCCATGATTTAGGCGAAAGGAGGTACTACTAGATTACAATTTTCTCCGTTCTTACAGCGGAGGAGTGCAAGAACAGTGAAAACATGTAGGCTCGGTGATTACATGGCCCACCTCACACTATCACCATATTTCTGGACACTGTGCGACACCTAACTCTTTACATAGTACTCCCTCCGTTCCTAAATTTAAGTATTTGTAGAGATTCCACTAGGTGGACTACATACGGAACAAAATGAATGAATCTACACTTAAAATGCATCTAAATACATCCGTATGTGGTTCATGGTGAAATCACTACAAAGACTTATATTTAGGAATGAAGGAAGTACTAGTATAGTACGTACTGTAATTTATCAGCGAGATAGTACAATGCTATGAAGCTTCCAGCTTCTGTCACATGTATCTTCCATCCAAGGTTGTCCGTTGCAACATTTCATCAAATACAAAGGAGACTAACATGCATGCTATTGCATCTCAATGATTGACAGATCATAGCAAATATGTACTCCCTCCATTCCAAAATAAGTGTCTCAACTTTATGCAGGGGATGTTTGTTTCCAGGGACTTTTTAGTGTAGGGACTAGAAAAAGTCCCTCTTAGAGACTTTTTAACCAAACGGGAGGGACTACTAGGGACTAAAACTTGCTTTTTGGGACTTAATGAAGAAGACTCTCTAGGAGAGTCTTTTTTGGGACTTCTACAACAATGCCCCTCCCTGCACCCATTGCCCCGCCGCCCCATGGTGTTGTTTGGTTGTTATATTTCTGTATACTGGGGGTAACATGGTCATTCAATAACCTCTAGGGAGGGACTAGGGACTTTTTATTAGTCCTTGAAAACAAATAGGGAGGGTCTTTTTAAGGAGTAGGGACTTTTTAGTTGGGACTAGAAAAATTCCTAGGACTTATGAACCAAACAGGGCCTCAATATGGACTACATACGGAGCAAAATGAGTGAATCTACACTCTAAAATACGTCTATATACATCAGTGTTTGGAGTATGTACTAGTAGTTCATATTGAAATCTACTAAAGGACATATATATTCCAAACAATATGTTAATCTCTCTAACCAAGGTAGTAGGGACGAGGAGTAAATGGAGGGAGTAGTAAAATTTTCTCCTCATCCTGCGAGCCACCGCGCGCGTGAGCGAGGGAGTGGGCGTAAGGCGTACATCACTACTACTAGTAAGCAAGCTTCACCTCATCCTGCGAGCTACCGCCCCCGTGGGCGGGGAAGACGGTGTAATAAGCAAGCTTCTCCTCGTTCTACGAGTTGACGGGACACATCAAAAGTACTCCAGTGTGTATAGAGCCTTGCCTCTAAGGTAGGCCCCACATGGTTTGCCTCTTTTTTAACATAACGCGTCAAGTCGCAATTTGTTTGTTCACCCATGGTAGACGACCCTCCCTCCATTTAGTGGACAACCAGTACACGTGTCAAATTACCACGTGGGCTACCTTTTCGTACAGAAATGAGCTCCACCATGTACCCGCGCGGGTGTGGTTGGGAAAGAGACGGTAGTACGTGCATCGTGCGTGCACCTCTTCTCTTCGTGCACGTCCCCCACCTATGTGGGCGTGTGTGAGAGATACAAACCTAGACAAATGGCTTGTGCATTCGTGAGTGTTTTTTTTTGGGGGGGGAGATTGATTTCATGAATGTATTTGTGGGAATATGTGTCGATGATACCTCAAACAAAATTTTGCATGCAATATGTGTGAAATGGAGGCCTATCCATATCATATATAGAGGGCCGGGCGATCCACGAGAAGAGAGGGAGGGGTCATAGATATCGATAGAGTCGAAGAGAGGATCAAGTGGGTGGGTGCGAGATCGATGAAGAGAGCCATCGAAATCGTGTGTGTGTGCAAGCCAAAGATATAGGGTGACTGACCTACCGGAATGTCAGAGGGCACAGATCAAGTTTGTATGTGGCAGTGAGACATGACTAGAGCGCTCGATGTATCGGTGTGTGTGTGTGTGTGGGAGGGGGGAGGGGTAGGCAGAGGCCTAACAATAGAGGTAGAACGACTCGTGTATGTGTTGAGAAGGAGAGACCCAGCTATGTCTTGAGGGAGATCGATTGACATCCATACATAACTGAAGGACGGGAAATAGGATGGGACAGAAAGAGAGAGGAGAGAGAGAGGGAGGGAGAGGGGTAGAGTGTTGGATGGGTGATGGAGTTGCTTCTCGAAGATGGTGGGAGAGGCCTACTAGACAAACTGAGGGTGGAACTGCAATATTGTCAATAAGAGTGGGGATGTGTTTCTGTGCTTGCCTGTGCGTGATAGATCTGTCGGAACGCATCCATGGATGATGAAGGGGAACCATGTGTTTGGTAAGCAAACCTAACTAGATCGGTAGATCAATTGTTGTCTGTCGGAGGAAGGGAGAGACATAACTAATGAGGTAGATCGATCGACGCGTGGGGAATAATGAGTTATAAGGACCTAGCTAGCTATATGTATAGCGGGAGATCGGTCGGTGTACATCCATTTGTTAGAGGCAAATAAGTCCCGGTGAGACGGATAGACAGAGAGAATGGAGCTAGGAGGTGGTGCGAGAGGCCCAGCTACTAGCTAGATAGGGGGAGGAGTGTGCGGTTGTGAGATCGATGAAAAGAGGGGCGAGAGTTTACACGTGTGTGGGACCGTATGAGAGACACGAGGCAAGGACACATAAAGGAGGAGATTGAAGGTGCATGTGTATGTTGTAGGCAGACATCGCTGGAGAGGTTTATCGATCGGTGTGTGTCGAAAAGGAGTTGTGGAGACTGTGGGAGAACGGCCTAAAGAAAATAAAATGAATGTGCGTGATGGATAGAATGCTGAGGGAGGGGCAGGGCGAGGAGGGCGTGTGCATGCAAGAGAGAAAGTTAGTGGTAGCTACAAAGGTTAGAGGATTGTGTGGGTGTAAGAGACTAACAAAGATCATAATTTGATATGAAAGTGGATTCATATATTTGAATAGGAGACCATAGTGTTTTAAACATATGCATGCATGAATATAGCGGTGGTACGCGTGTTGTGGTTTTGCACATGTTATACCATAATGTGATAATGCATGGCATTTGCAACTCACAGCTAAATGTCGAACAATCTAAACCATACTATACATCAAACAATCTCACATTTTATTTGGATTTGTGATAATGTGTGGCGTTTGCAGCTTACAACTAAATATCAAACAATCTAAACAATACTATATATCGAACATTCTCACATTTTATTTGAATTTGTGGTAATGTGTGGTGTTTGCAACTCACATCTAAATACTTGTAGGCGTAGGGGGCGGGGCACCATACATAATGTGATAAACACATTATACATATGAGACATGGTTTAGATTATGAATATCTAGCTAGAGATTGAAATGCACTATGATTTGAAATCAACATAAAGTGGATTCAAAAAATAGAGTTCGAGTTCATATAGTACACATAGTTCATATGTAACTCGAGACTAATCATGTGGTGTGCTGTGAAGATAATACGCAAACGATGGTTTAAGTTGACAATAATGATGATTCTAGATCTTATTAAAACAGAGAAACGAATTCAAATGCTTTGACTTCACAACAATCATTATTGTAGATCTTATCCAAATAAAGAAACGAATTCAAATTTAGTTCATATTGAAGCGGTAGTATATACGTTTGGAATGCACTAAAACGTTCATTTGAGTAGTAGGTTGCATGCATTATACACGTAGCGAAATATTTTAATTGAACATAACATGAATTCAAAGTTTTGAATGACATTTGTAGTGTGAATTGATTTGGTACAATACACGTTAGGCTTGTCCGGAAATATCAACCCGCGCCTTGTTAGCCCGAAATATTTAAGATATATATTTGTCTCATTGTGCTTTGACAACACCCTCCATCTCAACCCGCGCCTTGCTATTCCAAAATTACAACGCACGTGAAAACTCCCACCTCCTGTGAAATCCCGACATGCGAAATGCCCGTGATACCCCTGAACCGAAAGAACCGCCTCAAATCAGTGGGGGTACTTTCGTAACTTACCCCACATTTTGGACAAGCGCGTCCCTAAGCCATGGTTCCCCACTCCCATCCCACCCGTCCACCCATTCGTACACCGAGGCCGGGAAAACCCGCGAAGCCCCACATCCTTCTCCGTCCACTACCCAGCCGGAGCCTCTTCCCTGATGACGTCGTCCACAGCAACACCTCGACGTCCCTCATCCACCGTACCGGATGAGGATCCGTTGTCGATCTGGTCATCTCGCCGGTTCAGCCACCCTGTCCTCCACCTCCAAGGAGCTGCCCCGATGTTCCCCTCGTCTTTTGCGCCACCTCCATTCCCACACCGCCTTCACCTGCACCACCGGAAGAGCATCATCATCACCGTTTCCTCGGATAAAGTTGTGGTCTAATCGGCGCCACCAAAGAGGTTGTACACTAATCGCCGCATTTTATTCTTGATTCGATCTCATGGTGCTGCCGGCGCTCGGTCCCGAGCCGACATGGCACGGCTCCATCCACGGCGGCATCGCCGGCCACTTCCTCCACGGCATCGCTCCCTCGGCAGCGATGTCCACATCAATAGGAGCTGCTGCTTCTTTAGCTCTCGCTCGCGCTGCTGCTCTGCTCTTGCTCTCGGTCCCCTGCCTTGTCTGCTCTTGCTCTTGCTCTTGCTCGCGTTGCTGCTCTCGCTCTTGCTCTCACTTGCGATGCTGCTCCGATTTAGCTACACTTCAGTCGACTGAATCGGCTTTTGGGTCAGTCGATTTTCAAGGGGTGGGGGGGGGCTCGCCGGAGTTAAGGAAGAACCAGCCGCAGCGGGGAGGGGGGCTCGCCGGAGAGGTACCTCACTATCTATCTTATGGTTCAGGGTGGGGGCGGTGGTGGGGCGGTGGCGTGGGGATCACCGGAGAAAAAGCTCGGCACAGGGGGTCCTAGAGGGATGGCCGGGGCGGCAGCGGACTGGCGGTGGGGAGTGTGTTCGGGGCGGGCGGGGCGGCGGCGAACTAGCGGTGGGGGGTGTTTTCGGGGCAGGTGGGGCGGTGCACCACCGGCCGCGGGCGGCGGGGGGGGGGGGCTGTTTGGCCGGTGGTAGCTGGCGGCTCAGGGGGATGGAGATGAAAAGGTCAGTCGACTGGCGTGTAGCCTCACCTCTAGTGCGTTCGGTTTCGACAGTAAAATTCAGTTTTGACAGCAAAATTCAGTTTCGACAACAAAATTCAGTTTCGACAGTTAAGTTTAGTTTCGACTCTTCAATTCAGTTTCGACAGTTAAGTTCAGAGATGAGCGGCTGATGTATTTTACATCTAGCACTATGTGGTTATGTATTTTACATCATCTATTGGAGATGCTATTAGAATTCCACTCAGGTTAACATTGTCTCTCTTGTCCTGCTTCAGCCTCGGCGTCGTACAACTCACCGAAGCTGCTCCAACGACGAAACCCTCTATCACAGCGGTGCAGTACCTCGGGCTCCATCTCCAGACGCCTAAGATCTTCTTCCCCTCCTCCGACAGCCAAGTCAGCCGGAGCATCCTCACCGGCCAACCCAATCACGCTGAGATCGACATGGCTTCGCCAAAGAGGTTGTACACTTGTTGCATCTCTTTTTTACTCTACATGCTATATATATTATCCACTGAGCACACAGAGTAACGGGAAATACGATTATTTTATCCTACTATATGACTAGCAGTGAGGTACCAGGCAACTTTGCTATCCGTGATGGACTCTCTTGAACGCCATCATTATTTATCTCTGCGCGTTTGAGCCGTGCATTTGTCGATGGCCCTGGGAACTGAGCTAGTAGAGCAGTGGCTTGGGTCCAAAGTAATAGAAGTAGCACAAAAACATTTTTAGTGTAGGCTTTTCCTTGCTCAAGCCTGCCTACTAGAATCGCCAGTGCTTGAAAGGAAAAGTGAATGAAAAACATAGGAATTGGAAAGTTTCCTATGGTACTACTTTTCATGAATTTGGTGCAAAGGAATGGAGCAAAGGAAAACTGTAGGATTTGTTCCTTTTGTGTCTCCTTGAAATAAAAACCGTAGGAATTTTAATTTCCACTTGTCCTCCTTTTCAAATTCCTATTCATGAAGCACAAGACTAAGAGATAGTAGCATAATAGCATTATAACCATACATTTTCTTGTGGTTTGACTTAATCTCACCATGCTTCTTTGCATCCTGTGTTCTTCCAATTCTTGTGAACCAAACACCCAGATTGGAAGAAATCCTGTGTTTTTAAATTCTATGTTTTGCATGCGCATTCCTATCCTATTCCTGTCTATTTCCTATCCCTGCATTGTTAGAATGCTCAAATTCAAACAAGCCCTTACACAATTACTTCTGTTACAGATATGTGTCAAAGAAAACCTTGTGTGGTTTGTCCTGCTCCTGTGGTGTTGTGTTCCACCCCAGCTCAGCTGCTCCAACAACAGAAGGGTTCATCATAGCAGGGATCCGCTCTCCATACTGTCTTTTGCCGCCTCAGATCTTCTTCCCCGCCACCGGCAGCCACGACAACTGCATTATCATCATCAACTGAGCAGATGACCTTGAGGACTACACGGGTCCGCAAGAGAGGTCGCACTCTTCTGTGTCTGTTTACGTTATACATCGCTTAATATGACGACATGCTACTTTATTGTCGTGTTCACCTATTAGACTTCGAGTCAGGTCCAAACTTACGCTGAAACTTGAGTTTTTAAATGGTTGTGAGGTACATATTGGGGCAACAATTAGTACTATTTGTCTACTATCTGGTTAATCTCGGGTGTCTACTATGAGTTTCATGTTGGGTGCAAACAAACATTAAAGGAGCCATTATCTGTATTTTTTAACTAAAGCTATTATCTACCTGCTATCATTGGTTTTGGGTCTATCCACAGTTTCCTACCATCACTCTGGATTTGTGCATGCACTCCTTACATAATCTCACTATGTTTTATTCCTATGCATGTTAGTTATTGTACACAATGGAACTGAACATGTAGAACAAAAGAGACGAGCCTTGCATGGCAATAAAATTTCATGCAGACGCCGCTCCATGGTGGGCGCAAATGCAGCCCCCTCCACCCATTTCGGATCATAATCAATAGGAAGATAACTGTTTTGAGGGGGATTCAGAAGCAGAAGACCACTCCTATTTACCCCATGAGGTCTTCGCTCTAACTTGGCATGCTGATGTTGGTAATATCATGCATATGGTGCCTTGCATTGCTTACTGTATACATGAAAGATGTCATCTGCTTAGTTTAGACATGCTTTGTGTCAATGCCATCTGTTTAGTTTCTTTATCGTATATGTGAATCATGCGATTCCATCTTGTTTAGCCAGGCATCATATATATGAATTTTGCAATGCCACCCTGGTTAGCCAGTCATCTTATATGTGAATTATATCATGACATCATTTTTTATTACGTGTTAAATTTGTCAACAATTTTACTACATTCAATTACTCTTCCTGTGCATCAGCCATTCGGCACGGTCATGGAAAAATCTGGAGTGGAAACAAGGTCTTTAGAGCAGACAATGCTATCTGACGAAGCGCATGTCTTGTTGGTTACCGATAGCTCATCAGAGGAGGATTCAGAGGCAGATGACCAGTCCTATTCCCCCCCCCCCCCCCCCCCCCCCGAGGTGCATGCTTGCTACCTCTTGAGCACTGCGTTGGATTTCCCCGAAGAGGAGAGGATGATGCAGCAAAGTAGCGTAAGTATTTCCCTCAGTTTTTGAGAACCAAGGTATCAATCCAGTAGGAGACTACGCGCGAGTCCCTCGTACCTACACCAAAACAATAGCTCAACGCAACCAACACGCTTAGGGGTTGTCAATCCCTTCACGGTCACTTACGAAAGTGAGATCTGATAGAGATGATAAATAATATTTTTTGGTATAGAGATGCAAAGTGAAAAGTAAAAGCCAAACTAAAAAAGCAAAGCAATAATAAAGTGATGGAGATTGATATGATGAGAAAGAGACCCGGGGGACATAGGTTTCACTAGTGGCTTCTCTCAAGAGCATAAGTATTCTACGGTGGGTGAACAAATTACTGTTGAGCAATTGAAAGAATTGAGCATAGTTATGAGAATATCTAGGTATGATCATGTATATAGGCATCACGTCCGAGACAAGTAGACCGACTCCTGCCTACATCTACTACTATTACTCCACTCATCGACCGCTATCCAGCATGCATCTAGAGTATTAAGTTAAAAACAGAGTAACGCCTTAAGCAAGATGACATGATGTAGAGGGATAGTTTCATGCAATATGATAAAAAAAACATCTTGTTATCCTCGATGGCAACAATACAATACGTGCCTTGTTGCCCCTTCTTTCACTGGGAAAGGACACCGCAAGATCGAACCCAGAGCTAAGCACTTCTCCCATGGCAAGAAAAACCAATCTAGTAGGCCAAACCAAACTGATAATTTGAAGAGACTTGCAAAGATAACCAATCATACATAAAAGAATTCAGAGAAGATTCAAATATTATTCATAGATAGACTGGATCATAAACCCACAATTCATCAGTCTCAACAAACACACTGCAAAAAGAAGATTACATCGAATAGATCTCCACGAGAGAGGGGGGAGAACATTGTATTGAGATCCAAAAAGAGAGAAGAAGCCATCTAGCTACTAACTATGGACCCGTAGGTCTGAAGTAAACTACTCACACTTCATCGGAGGGGCTTGGATGATGATGTAGAAGCCCTCCGTGATCGATGCCCCCTCCGGCGGAGCTCCGAAACAGGCCCCAAGATGGGATCTCGTGGATACAGAAAGTTGCGGCGGTGGAATTAGGTTTTTGGCTCCCGTTCTGATCGTTTGGGGGTATGTGGATATATATAGGAGGAAGAAGTACGTCGGTGGAGCAACAGGGGCCCCACGAGGGTGGAGGGCGCGCCTGGGGGGGTAGGCACGTCCCCCTACCTCGTGGGCTCCTGTTACGTGGCTTGACGTAGGGTCCAAGTCTCGTGAATTATATTCGATGAGAAAATCACGTTCTCGAAGGTTTCATTCCGTTTGGACTCCGTTTGATATTCCTTTTCTTCGAAACCCTAAAACAGGCAAAAAACAGCAATTCTGGGCTGGGCCTCTGGTTAATAGGTTAGTCCCAAAAATAATATAAAAGTGGATAATAAAGCCCAATAATGTCCAAAACAGTAGATAATATAGCATGGAGCAATCAAAAATTATAGATATGTTGGAGACGTATCAAGCATCCCCAAGCTTAATTCCTGCTCGTCCTCGAGTAGGTAAATGATAAAAACAGAATTTTTGATGCAGAGTGCTACTTGGCATAATTTTAATGTAATTCTTCTTAATTGTGGTATGAATATTCAGATCCGAAAGATTCAAGACAAAAGTTCATATTGACATAAAAATGATAATACTTCAAGCATACTAACTAAGCAATTATCTCTTCTCAAAATAACATGGCTTAAGAAAGTTCATCCCTACAAAATCATATGGTTTAGTCATGTTTCATTTTCGTCACACAAGAATGCTATCATCATGCACAGCCCCGATGGCAAGCCAAGCAATTGTTTCATACTTTAGTAATCTCAAACCTGTAAACTTTCACACAATATATGAGCATGAGCCATGGACATAGCACTATAGGTGGAATAGAATATAATGAGGGGGGTTATGTGGAGAAGACAAAAAAGAAGAAAGTGTCACATCAACGAGGCCAATCAACGGGCTATGGAGATGCCCACCAATTGATGTTAATGCAAGGAGTAGGGATTGCCATGCAACGGATGCACTAGAGCTATAAATGTATGAAAGCTCAACAAAAGAAACTAGTGGGTGTGCATCCAACTTGCTTGTTCACGAAGACCTAAGGCACTTGAGGAGGCCCATTGTTGGAATATACAAGCCAAGTTCTATAATGAAAATTCCCACTAGTATATGAAAGTGATAACATGAGAGACTCTCTACTATGAAGATCATGGTGCTACTTTGAAGCACAAGTGTGGCAAAGGATAGTAACATTGTCCCTTCTCTCTTTTTCTCTCATTTTTTGGGCCATTTCTTTTTTATGGCCTTTCCCTTTTTTGGGCCTTCTCTTTTTTATGGCCTTTCTCTTTTTTTATATTCCTCACTTGGGACAATGCTCTAGAAAATGATGATCATCACACTTCTATTTATTTACAACTCAATGATTACAACTTGATACTAGAACAAAAGATGACTGACTCTATATGAATGCCTCCGGCGGTGTACCGGGATATGCAATGAACCAAGAGTGACATGTATGAAAGAATTATGAACGGTGGCTTTGCCACAAATACTATGTCAACTACATGATCATGCTAAGCAATATGACAATGATGAATGTGTCATGATGAACGGAATGATGGAAAGTTGCATGGCAATATATCTCGGAATGGCTATGGAAATGTCATAATAGGTAGGTATGGTGGATGTCTTGCGGAAGATATAAGGAGGTTTATGTTTGAAAGAGCGTATCATATCACGGGGTTTGGATGCACCGGCGAAGTTTGCGCCAACTCTCAATGTGAGAAAGGGCAATGCACGGTACTGAAGAGGCTAGCAAGGATGGAAGGGTGAGAGTGCGTATAATCCATGGAATCAACATTAGTCATAAAGAACTCACATACTTATTGCAAAAATCTATAAGTCATCAAAAACCTCGGTACTACGCGCATGCTCCTAGGGGGATAGATTGGTAGGAAAATACCATCGCTCGTCCTCGACCGCCACTCATAAGGAAGACAATCAAATAACACCTCATGTTTCAAATTTGTTGCATAACGTTTACCATACGTGCATGCTACGGGACTTGCAAACCTCAACACAAGTATTTCTCAATTTCACAACTACTCAACTAGCACGACTTTTATATTATTACCTCCATGTCTCAAAACAATCATCAAGCATCAAACTTCTCTTAGTATTCAACGCATTCATGAGAAGGTTTTATTATTAATCTTGCATACCAAGCATATTATGATTTTAAGCAAATTACCATGCTATTAAGACTCTCAAAATAATCTAAGTGAATCATGAGAGATCAATAGTTTCTATAAAACAAATCCACCACCGTGCTCTAAAAGATATAAGTGAAGCACTACAGTAAAACTATAGAGCTCAAAAGATATAAGTGAAGCACATAGAGTATTCCATCAAATTCCAAATTATGTATGTATTTCTCAAAAGGTGTGAACAGGAAGGAAGATTGTGGTAGACTAACAAGCAAATACTCAAATCATAAAAGACGCTCCAAGCAAAACACATATCATGCGGTGAATAAAAATATAGCTCCAAGTAAAGTTACCGATAGAAGTAGAGGAAAGAGAGGATGCCTTCGGGGGCATCCCCAAGCTTTGGCTTTTAGGTATCCTTAGATTATCTTGGGGGTGCCATGGGCGTCCCCAAGCTTAGGCTCTTTCCACTCCTTGTTCCATAATCCATCAAATCTTTACCCAAAACTTGAAAACTTTACAACACAAAACTTAAAGTAGAAAACTCGTGAGCTCCGTTAGTGAAAGAAAACAAAAGACCACTTCAAGGTACTGTAATGAACTCATTCTTTATTTATATGGGTGTTATACCTACTGTATTCCACCTTCTCTATGGTTCATAAACTATTTTACTAGCCATAGATTCATCAAAGTAAGCAAACAACACACGCAAAACAGAATCTGTCAAAAACAGAACAGTCTGTAGTAATCTGTAGCTAGCGCAAAATCTGGAACCCCAAAAATTCTAAAATAAATTTCTGGACGTGAGGAATTTATCTATTAATCATGTGAAAAAAGAATTAACTAAATATCACTCCCCAAATAGAAATGGCAGCAGTTATCATGAGCGCATAAGTTTCTGTTTTTTACAGCAAGTTCAACAAGACTTTCCCCAAGTCTTCCGAACGGTTCTACTTGGCACAAACACTAATTAAACACAAAAAACACAACCAAAACAGAGGCTAAATAATTTATTTACTACTAAACAGGAGAAAAAATCAAGGAATAAAAATAAAATTGGGTTGCCTCCCAACAAGCGCTATCGTTTAACGCCCCTAGCTAGGCATAACAAGCAAGAATTGATCTAGGTATTGCCATCTTTTGCATTAGGAAAGAAAAGAGCAAACTTGATATCTATAGAATTAATCCTTCTATTTTGATAAAGTGCATGGCTATTAATGGTATAAGAAAGATTAAGTATGTTACGGAAATTTGTATCTAGACTAGCCTTTATCTCTTTAATAGATTCATTTTGGTAAGAGAGCAAAAGAGATGTAGATTCAATTTTTTTATTCATGGGATGACCAAATATGGTTTTCATTTTTTCATAAGTATCTATGACATACCCTTCAAGAAAACCTTCTTCAAATATAGAATCTAAGACATGCTTAAAATAGGAAGGAAGGGCAATATAAAAAAAATTAAGTAGACTTCAATTTGATATTGAGGCACATAACTAGCCCTTATCCTTAATAGTCTATACCAAGCATCTTTCAAAGATTCATCAAGTAAATAACGAAAAATTCCAGAATCATCTTCATCAAAATTATTAGGATTCTCATTGATAACTCTGGTTGGTTTTTCTATAGTATTTTTGTTTATGAGCTTAGCGAGAACGGAAGGGTTGTCCAAAGTACTAAAACTCCGGAGAGAACCCCAGACCCTTTTGGATTCAGACATAGCGGAAGAAAGGCGAGAGGAAAGAGAAGGAGGATAGAGGGGGAGAGAGAGAGGGCGAATAAAATGGCAAGGGTGAATTGGGGGAGAAGAAAACAAGAGGCAAATGGCAAATAATGTAAAGCGGGAGATAGGGATTGTGATGGGTACTTGGTATGTTGACTTTTGTGCAGACTCCCCGGCAACGGCGCCAGAAATGGCTCGTTGTCGGGAGTCCAAATCTTGACCTGACCTTGCGTAAGCCTCCCCGGCAACGGCGCCAGAAATTCTTCTTGCTACCTCTTGAGCACTGCGTTGGATTTCCCCGAAGAGGAGATGATGATGCAGCAAAGTAGCGTAAGTATTTCCCTCAGTTTTGAGAACCAAGGTATCAATCCAGTAGGAGGCTACGCGCGAGTCCCTCGTACCTACAAAAAAACAATAGCTCAATGCAACCAACGCGCTTAGGGGTTGTCGATCCCTTCACGGTCACTTGAGAAAGTGAGATCTGATAGAGATGATAAATAATATTTTTTGGTATTTTTGGTATAGAGATGCAAAGTGAAAAGTAAAAGGCAAAGTAAAAAAGGAAAGCAATAATAAAGTGATGGAGATTGATATGATGAGAAAGAGACCTGGGGGCCATAGGTTTCACTAGTGGCTTCTCTAAAGAGCATAAGTATTCTACGGTGGGTGAACAAATTATTGTTGAGCAATTGATAGAATTTACCATAGTTATCAGAATATCTAGGTATGATCATGTATATAGGCATCACGTCCGAGACAAGTAGACCGACTCCTGCCTGCATCTACTACTATTGCTCCACTCATCGACCACTATCCAGCATGCATCTAGAGTATTAAGTTAAAAACAGAGTAATGCCTTAAGCAAGATGACATGATGTAGAGGGATAGTTTCATGCAATATGATAAAAATCCCATCTTGTTATCCTCGATGGCAACAATACAATACGTGCCATGATGCCCCTTCTGTCACTGGGAAAGGACACCACAAGATCGAACCCAAAGCTAAGCACTTCTCCCATGTCAAGAAAAACCAATCTAGTAGGCCAAACCAAACTGATAATTCGAAGAGACTTGCAAAGATAACCAATCATACATAAAAGAATTCAGAGAAGATTCAAATATCATTCATAGATAGACTGGATCATAAACCCACAATTCATCGGTCTCAACAAACACACCGCAAAAAGAACATTGCATCGATTAGATCTCCACGAGAGAGGGGGGGAACATTGTATTGAGATCCAAAAAGAGAGAAGAAGCCATCTAGCTACTAACTATGGACCTGTAGGTCTGAAGTAAACTAATCATAGTTCATTGGAGGGGCTTGGATGATGATGTAGAAGCCCTCCGTGATCGTTGCCCCCTCCGGCGGAGCTCTGGAACAGGCCCCAAGATGGGATCTCGTGGATACAGAAAGTTGCGGCGGTGGAATTAGGTTTTTGGCTCCCGTTCTGATTGTTTGGGGGTACGTGGATATATATATAGGAGGAAGAAGTACGTCGGTGGAGCAACAGGGGTCCCACGAGGGTGGAGGGCGCGCCTGGGGGGAGGGGTAGGCGCATCCCCCTACCTCGTGGGCTCCTGTTACGTGGCTTGACGTAGGGTCCAAGTCTCGTGAATTGTATTCAATGAGAAAATCACGTTCCCGAAGGTTTCATTCCGTTTGGACTCCGTTTGATATTCCTTTTCTTCGAAACCCTAAAACAGGCAAAAAACAGCAATTCTGGGCTGGGCCTCCGGTTAATAGGTTAGTCCCAAAAATAATATAAAAGTGGATAATAAAGCCCAATAATGTCCAAAACAGTAGATAATATAGCATGGAGCAATCAAAAATTATAGATACGTTGGAGACGTATCAATGCTCTAACTTGGCAGGGTTATGTTGCTCATATCGTGCGTATGGTATCTTGCATTGCTATGTCATTTGCTTAGTTTAGACATGCTTTGTGTGAATGCCACCTATTTAGTGTCTAATTACCATATATGTGAGTTATGCAATGCCATCTTGTTGCAAGACATTATATATGTGAATTATGAAATGCTATCTTGTTGCAAGGCATTATATATGTGAATTGTGCATTGCCATGCTTTTTAGCCCAGTGTCATATATGTGAATTATATCATGACATCCTTTTTTGTATTTATCATTGGTTTTGTCGACAATGTTTGTATATTCAACTGCTCTTCCTATGCATCAGCCATTTGAATTGATGATGGAGAAATCTGGAGTGAAAACAAGGTCTTCAGAGCAGACAATGCTACCTGCTGAAGCAAATATCTTGCTGGTTACAGATAGCTCTTTAGAGGAGGATTCAAAGGCAGATGACCAGTCCTATTATCCCCCCAAGGTGTATGCCGAATCTTGGCAGGGTTATATTACTCATATCATGCATATGTTGTATTGCAATGCTTAGTTTTTACATCATATAAATGATATTGAATGCCATCTCCTTAGTAGACACATCATATATGCGATTGCCCTCTACTCACTTCCTTAGTATATAAATCATATATTTGAATTATATCATGCCATGATGTTTACATAGACAACATGTATCTGAATTATGGCATGCCAACCAATTTTTTAATGACATAATATAGTTATATCATCTCATCATGTTTACATAGTCATCATATTTTGAATTATGGCATTCTATCCGTGAATTATATCATGCCATCATGTTTCCATCGATGACATGTTTGTGATTTACGGCATGCCAGCCACTTCAATAGGCACATCGTATAGTTATATCATGTCATCCTGTTTACATAGTCATCATATTTTGAAATATGTCATTCTATCCTGTTTAGTTAGCCATCATACATGTGAAATTGTGTCATGCTATCCTGTTTAATTAGCCATCATATATGTGAAATTATGTCCTACTATTCTATTTGGTTAGACCACATAAATGTGAATAATTTCATGCCATGTTTTCTTCCATAATATCCATTGCTCCTGTCTATCTTACAATGTATGTACCTTCAATTACTTTTCTTGTTTATCAGCCATTTCAATTGGAGGGGGTGATGGCAGTATCTGTGGGAGTACAAACACGGTCTTCAGAAAAGATCGTGCTACCTGTCGATGGAGATAGAACCACGGTTGTACTTGCCCAAGAACCAGCCCCACCACACATAACCCAGACTCACGTAGATTGTACCCCTACCCAGTTGGATAGAGAACCAGCTACACCCCTTCTAGCCCCAACCCCAGCAGATAGTAACCCAGTTCTCGTCGACACAGCACCGTCTCCACCATAGAGCACCCAAACACGAGCAGTTAGTAAGGCAATTGCAGTGCCCAAAGCACGAGGACCACCACTCCGAACCCCAAGTCAATGCTTAAAGCAGAAGAAGAATTGTTCTTAGGTCAGGTTCTGTAGCTATGGTTCATACTACTTTGCTCTTGCATCACTGTATTTACTCATACCAACTAATTTCAAATTTGAAGGATGCAATTGAAACTCCAATGGCGCAACAGGTATGTTTTAAACCTATTTCTTTAACGTGTTTGCTGTTGTAACTTGCTATATGTTGATTTCAGTTTCAATTGAATAAACAATTATGTTCTCATGCCATGCACATTACAAGTTTTGTTATTGTTGTGTAGTTTCCCACACTTATATTCTGTCTATGCTGCTTTGTCTTAAATAGTTATGATTCAAACCATATCTATCTTGATTTGGCAACATAAACAAGAATGATATAGACCATACAGTGACCATACTACATAGATGTATGTTTGTTTCATGTTGTTGTCCTGTCCACCTTACTACTGAACTGGTTTACCGAAATGAGTTTCATATACTACATTGTAAACCTGTCATGTGTTTGTTTGTTTCTCTTTTAGAACGCAGATAAAATATTGGAGAAGAGTACCCCGTTATGCAATGGTAAAGGAAGTAATGCAGATAAGGTTCAAGATAGTGAGACATCCATGTTGGTCTCCAAGAAAGCTGATAAAAACTATATTGAAGACACTGAGACAACCCCAAAGTCATGTCTTGATGTAGTGTTCGAGTTACTGGCTACTACTGCTGGCACCAGCTCTTCAAACTCGCTGCCTAAATCAGTTCGGCTTCTTGACTCTCAACTTCAAGTTGAAAGACATCGATCAGATGTTATCCGACAGGAAGCCGAAGGACTGAGGAAGTCCCTGCATAATTTTGATGCATACTTTCTGGTGCAACAGCAAGTGCTGGAGGATTTAAGCGCCAAACAAGAGAAAGTTAATAAGCTTGCTAAGCATCTTGCTAGCATTATGGGTACCCAGGATATTGTTTCTTGAGCTATTCTGAAGTGGTTTCAGTTCTGGACTTGTTTTGCTGCGGCATTTATATGCTGCTTTGTTCCCTATATTTACACTGGTGGCGAACTTTGATGCCCAGTGGATGTAATAGCCGTGATAGCCTAGGGTAAGTTGCTTGCTAATTTATTTCCTTATTGTCCTGTTTATTTGTTTTCTTGTAGTTACTGCAGTTCTTTTTCCGCGGGTTGCTAGTGGCCGCAATAACCTATTTTTTAAAACTAGGCCACAATAACCATGGGCTACATATTTACTCTAGTTAATATGGGGCTCCTACGGGCCATAGAAACAATGGGCCTTCTACGGGGCGTAGAAACAATGGGCCTTATACGGGTCGTAGACACAATGGGCCTTCTACGGGCCGTATCATCAATGGGCCTTCTCTAGGTCGTATGATCGGTTGGCCAAACATGGGCCAACAACAGACCACATTATGGCCGTAAATGGGCTAGAGTTGAAATCGTCCGTTCATGGGCCGACCATAACGGGCCGTCGTTAATCGGCCGTATTTGATGACGCTATGAAAATGACCCAACGTATTAACGGGCCACAAACAGGCCGACTATAACCACAGGCTGAATTTGGCCCACAAGCGGAAAATGACAGTAACGGGCCGTAAGTAAACGAATACTGGAAATGAGCCCAAGAATAAATGGGCCCTAAGAAGGCCAAAAGATAACATGGGCTGGAAATGGCCCAACGAAATATTGGGCCGTTAATGGGTATAAAGTGATACATTGTTCGTTACGGGCCAGTTTCACCACGTGTCGTTAATGGGCCGAGGGTTACTAAGGGCCTCATATGGGCCGAAAGACATCATGGGCCATACATGGGTCGGAATTTAAAACGGGCTGGAATTATATTGGACGGCCCAGATGACGCTACTGGGCCTAATTCGGATAGGCCGCAAACGGGCCCTAGGTTAGCGGGCTGTAAATGGGCTATATATGCGAACATGCCATTAACAGGCTTGCCGTGGGCATGCCCGCCACCTTTTGACCAAGTCAAATGGGCTGGCCCTTTCACAGGAATGGACCTCTGTTGGGCCGTGCCACGTGCCGACGTATCATAGGCGCTTTGGGTCCAATGAATGGATGACATCTGTCCCAACGGTGAGCTGACACATGTTTCCTCCAGCCAATGATGATTTTACACGTGGAAAATTCCCACTGGTCGGGGCTGTTAACGGGTTATTGGATCCAAAACCGGACCCAATAGCTTAACGGTGTTCCATTATGGTGGGTGCCACATGTCGGTCACCCTTGACGAAAGCACTTCTGTGACGCATGATTTATCGTCATGGAAGTGGACACTTCCGTGATGATAATTTTGGTAATGTCATGGAACACTTCTATGAAAGCATAGGTATGACTATCTTGATTCTGTCATAAATTTGTCATGGATGTACATGCATGACAGAAGACGTGACCTACTGTGACAAACAGGTATCATCACATAAGTGTATTTTTTGTAGTGATTTACCCTTAATCTTACTCATAAAAGACTCAAACTCATTTTCCTCCATGTTGGACCCCCCACTTTCATCAATGCAATCCGTCAAAGTAGGATGAGTAATGATGGTAGTTTTGATGTTGGGGGTTACCTTGTTGGTGGCTTTAGCCATGAGGCATTTGGCGGCGATGTTCTCATTGGGTGATTCGAAGAGGGACGCCCGGGGTGTTGTCGCGATGGCCACGGAGGACATGGAAACCGTCTCGCCATCTTCATCATCATCATCCTCATTGTACTCTTCTTGTGCCACCAATCCCTTGGGAGGAGTCTTCTTGGTGAAGTGGTTCTTGTTGGGGAACGACTTGGCCTTGTCCTTCCAGATGAGTTTTCCACCATTGTCTTCCCTCTTCTCATAGGGGCACTCAGCAACAAAGTGGCTCACATTGCCGCAATTGTAACAAGTCCTCACCCGTTGCTTGCTCTTGACGCCACTTGAGTTGCTCTTGTTGAAGTTGGGCCTTGAGTTCTTCTTGCTCCAAAATTGTCTTGAAGCGAGAGCCATGTGCTCATGATAATCATATTTTGTATCTTCGGGGTTGCTCTCCTCTTCTTCCTCTTCCTCCTATTCTTCCACTCTAGCCTTGGCCTTCAAAGCAATATTGGGCTTCTTGGCTCTTTGAGAATGCAATACCGCATTGTCGGTGGTCTTGTCCAAGATACTCATTGCCACAAATTCATCCAACACTTCGCTTGAGGACAAGGTGTGGAAGTCCGGCCTTTGACGGATGACGGAGGACATGGTCTTATGGTAAGGCATCATGTCTTTGAGAAATTTCCGCTTGATCCAATTGTCATTTGTATCCTTGCTCCCATGATCGTGGAGTGAACCCACGAGTGTGGTTAGTCTCTGGTAGAGCTCACGAGGTTCTTCACCTTCATCCATAGCAAATTCATCGGCTTCATCTTGCACCACTTCATAGTTGGAGCTTTGAATGCTTGTGCTTCCCTTGTAAAGGGAAACAACATGGTGCCATGCTTCATTTGCCATGGTGAATGGTCGGAGATGTGCAATATCTTCGGGAGGGATCACATCTTGGATGATGAAGAGAGCATTCTCGTTGAATTGGTTATCCGCGGCTTCTCTAGGGGTGAAGTTGCTTCGGTCATGCGGATAAAAACCTTCTTCAATGATTCTCCAAAGGTTAGTATTAACATGGTTCAAATGACGCTTAAAGCGATAAACCCAAGAATCAAAGTCCTCATTTTTCACAATCTTAGAGGGAGGACCGGCATGATTCAAATGAGTGGAAGGAATCGGTCCACCATAAGTAAGTGGACGTTCCACATGGGCAAAGATGTTGTTGCCAATTTTAGCACTAGAAGAAGGAGATTTTTCACTAGTAGCTTCCCCCTTGTCGGAGTTAGCATCCGTCACCTTCTTAGTGGGATCACCCACTTTCATTGGTGCGGTAGATAGTTTAAGCCCTTCTAAGAATTTATTAAACATGCTTTCAACCTTGGTCCTCATGGAGGTTTTCAATGTGTCCAAAGCCACATTGAATTCCTCACGAGAGTCCGTGGTTCCCCCATCGGCCATAGATGAGAACGGATTCACACCGGAGTGCTCCTCCTCACCGTCTACGATCTCAACCATACTCTTTGGACGGTAAAGTCCTTAAAAGAGACGAGGCTCTAATACCAATTGAAAGGATCGATATAGTTGACTAGAGGAGGGTGAATAGGCAACTAACAATTTTTAGCTTTTCTTTACCAATTTAAACTTTGCATCAAAGTAGGTTGTCTAGATATGCAACTAGGTGAGGAACCTATATGATGCAACAACAACAAGCACACAAGCAAGCAAGGGATATAATACAAATAAGCTTGCACAAGTAAAGGCACGCGATAACCAAGAGTGGAGCCGGTGAAGACGAGGATGTGTTATCGAAGTTCCTTCCTTTTGAGGGGAAGTACATCTCCGTTGGAGCGGTGTGGAGGCACAATGCTCCCCAAGAAGCCACTAGGGCCACCGTATTCTCCTCACGCCCTCACACAATGCGAGATGTCGTGATTCCACTATTGGTGCCCTTGAAGGCGGCAACCAGACCTTTACAAACAAGGTTGGGGCTCTCCCAACGAAACCACGGAGCTTCACCACAATGGAATATGGCTCCGAGGTGACCCCAAGAGTAACAAGACCCGCAAGGGATTAGTATGGGGAATCAAATTTCTCTTGGTGGAAGTGTAGATCTGGGCCTTCTCAACCAATCCCTAGAAAATCAACAAGTTTGATTGGCTAGGGAGAGAGATCGGGCGAAAACAAGCTTATGGAGAAACAATGGAGTTTTGGGGGAGGAGAGGTAGGTCTTCTTGGAGAAGAAGACACCTATATATAGAGGGGGGACACATCCAACCATTATGCACCCTGCAGCCCGCATCTGGGCTGTACTACCGTTGCCGGAGCGGTACTACTATTGCCACAGCGGTACTACCGTTGTGGCAAGCAGGCATAGGGCAGCCAGGGTTGAGGGAGAAGAAGTACACGCACTAGGACGGTACTGCCGCTCCCTACAGCCGCTGGAAAACAGAGGAAGGCAGCAAGCTGAGCGGCAGTTGGAGCGGACATAGGAGAGGTACTACCGCTAATACAAGCGGCACTACCGTACCCTACTGCTGTCCCTACTACCGCTCCCCTGCGTGGTCCTTTACGGAAACCCGACACGAAAAATTGAGACCACGGTAGGGGTGGTAGTACCAGCGGCACTAACAAGTGGTACTACTGCCCTGACTGCGGTACTACCGCTTAGCACTCAGCACCCATTGTTTTGCACAGGACGGAAACTCCAAAGAAGTAGGAAGAAGGCGAGGGTGCAAGGAGAGTGTGTACATGATGATTCCACCCATACTCTTTCGAAACGGATCCCCTCTTGATAGTACGGTTATCCCTATGACTCAATTCCACCGAAAAGAAACGAGGGAAAATAGTCCGTCTAAAGTGAAGTCCTCGAGGGGAAACAATTGCATAGTGCCCTTATATTAGATAACATGAAAAGCTTAGTGCACACGATTAGTCCGCAAAAGTATTGTCATCAATCACCAAAACAAACTAGGGAAAAATGCCTAACAATCTCCCCCTTTTTGGTGGATTGATGACAACACGGGATTTGCACAAAATATAGTAACTGGAATTAAGCAAACCAACTCCCTACAAAGTATCGACGGGCTTCCCCTAGAGGTGTGCACCAAGGAAATTAGCATGAAAGGCTATGTGCACATCTTTAGGATCAAACTCCCCCTATATTTTATAGACAGGCAACATCCTTGCATATAAGAATAATAACAAGTACAGCTAAGCAAGGACAAGCATGAGAGCAATAATATAAGTGCCTGTAAAGATGCATCTCATAAGATAACAGAGTACTTGAGACTAAAGTAGATAAGATAGGGTAGTTCACATATGTCTTACACCATATGGTCTCACTCATAGCCGAATAGAGTTCAAAACAAGAAAGCGAACGAACACGCACACACAACCCAAAGCAAATCCCAACAAACACGAACGAACACAACGAACATGAATGAACATGCACACACAACCCAAAGCAAATCCCTAACTCTCCCCCTTTGGCAGCAAGACACCAAAGGGAAAGGAACGACACGAGACACGATTGTAGTAGACCTCCATGGCATCACCAGTCATGCTCCTCCTCCTCCTCCTCCTCAGAGTCCTCTACAGCATGGGGAGATGCGCGAACTCCGGTGTCCTCCTCAGTGTCAGACCACGGGTAGTGCAGTCTGGTCAAAGTCTCCTCATCAATGATCCGCTCCTCAGAGCCACTAGCAACCTCAAGGCCAACCTGTCTCATAATGGCCTTGTCACGACTATGAGCCATCTTGGCCTCCTTGTGAGCCTTGTATTGGCCCTTGGCCTGAAGGCAGAACAGACGCTTCATCTTCTCCTTGAGTTTCTTCACCCAAGAGGGCTCCTCAGATGGAGGCACATACTCCTGCTCATCATCATCCTCATCATCTGCATCAGATAAGATAGTCTCCTGCACTAGAGGTGCTGAAGAAGACGTACTCCACTTCTCCTTCTGACGCAGCTCGATAGTATCATGCGAAACCATATTGTCTGTGACAAGCTCCTCATCTAGAAACTTGGCTACCCAAGTGTCCTCGATAAGCTACACAAGATAGGGTCCATAAATGATGCACTTGCGCTCCATGATAGCAGAGTGAAGTTCAGACCACATCACATGAGACACATCTAGCACTTGCTGAGAGCCCTGCTCTTCTTGACAGAATAGAAGCAAGTCAACAATGTAAGAGTGCACCTGATCCAAGTTGTCGACCCGAGGAAACAGGGTGTTCTAGAAGATCCGATGTATGATGTCTAAGAAGGGCCAGAGCTCATAAGAAACCTTCCCAGTCTCAGACACCTTCCTGGTAGAATAGGGCCAAAGCTTTTCCTTATGAGTAGCGGCAATCTCCTTATGAGGGAGAAACCCAAGTGGGGTCTGGGCACCCTCATCATTGTATGGCAAGATGACCATGAAGTCCTTCCATGGTGCGGACAGGAGATGACCATTGGTCATCCAAGTCAGAGTGCGGGCCAGATCATGCCCAAAGTGAATGGTGGCAAAGAACTGGGCCACGAGCTCGGCATCAAAGTCCTTATTGAAAGTAATGATCCTCTTGATATCCAACTCCTCACACCTCTGCAGAGCATCCCCAAAGTACCGCAAGTCCTTCTCCATGAGCGAGAGATCGACAGACTTGACCTTCACAAACAAGTTCTTCTTTTGCTTCAAGACATCATGATAGATGGACTGCTGAAACCTGTTCCAGAACGGACAACGCTGAAGAGCAGGCTCCTGGTCCACATGGTAGGGACTGTGCTTCCTCTTGGTATAGAACTCTATTGCAAACATCTGATTAGCATGCTTGCGCCCAGCAGAGGTCTTTGACGTTGGGACCTTGGCCTTGCGTTTTGGCGGCTCAGTCGAGCCACCCTCAGCAACAGTAGCAGTAGCCACTGGTACATCGAAGAGAGATAACGCTTGGAACCTGTTGCATGGTCTAGATTCTTGCGGCGAGCCTGATGCCCAGAGCTACTACCACCTGAAACACACACACACACAAGAACCACAAGAGCAAGAGAGCATAAGCCAATGAAAGACAAACACCAAAGATGGAAAATTAGGTAGGGATACATGGGCATTGGCATCTCAGAGCGGTGATACCCGCGCACCAGAGCGGTAGTACTGCTAGGGTGCAGCAGTAGTATTGCCGGAGCGGTTGTCAGCGGGCTGACACCTACCGCGGCAAGATCTGATACTATCGGAGATGCAAAAGTCCATAGTTCTATGCCTAATCATCAATCTACCTAGTCTAGCAGTCTCCCAAGTCCTTCCTAATCTTCGAATCAACAAACAAATCGAGGAATGCAACGAATATAGCCCAAAACCTAGATTCAAGAAAGAGAACCTAGGGAGAGAAGAACGGAGGCAATACCGGCATCCATGGCAAGAGGAGAGGGTGGGGAACGATCCCACTGGTTGGAATCGAGGGAGACGGCCTGGATCCGGCGGCCCGGCGGCGGACCTTCGGTGCTTAGGGAGTCGCCTGAGAGAGGAGAGGACGAGGAGATGGGGCAAACTGAACGGGTATGGGGGAGTGGAAACTCCCCCTGCCCGATAGATATCCCACACACCCAGCCCTAAGTGGTAGTACTGCGCAGGGCATGGTAGTACCGCTTCGGTGCATATCTGAAGCACAACGCGCCCAACTGTACTGCTCCACGGTAGTACCATGTCGGTAGGGCGGTAGTACCGCTTATTATAAGCGGTAGTACCGCTCTGCTGCTGCGGTAGTACCGCTCAGGCGCCCCAAAGCAGGAACAAGGGGAAAGATATTTTACGCACGACTAGCAAAAAAAGGAAAGAACACACAAGACACAAGACAAGCCAAGACAAACCCGAACACGACCACACTAGAGCACAACCACTCAAAAGAGAGAAGCACAAGCAAAAGGAAACAACACACAGACAAACTCTCTAGAAGAGAGGGCGGTGGTCGAGACCACCTATGTTTGAGCTATATGGTATGGCGCCGCGAAGATTTTAACCTTGGGCCCATGACCAACACTCATCTTTGAAGCACAAGTACCATCAAAAATGGCTTATGTGAAAGACTTGATCAATTTATGCATAATGGGGGGAGGAAGAGTTCATTGAGAGAACACCACTCCCCCTATGTCAATGCCTACATCTAAACAAGACAACAAGTTGAGTATGGTGGGGTGTGCAAGGGTTAAAGCCACATTGCTTGAATCAATGATATTTAGCTCATGCCTTAACTTGTGAAATCGTGCTTCATCCAAGGGCTTCGTGAAAATATCTACAAGGTTATCATGAGTGTTGACATAGTTGAGCTTGATCTCCCCTCACCTAATGTGATCCCGGATGAAGTGATACCGAATCTCAATATGCTTCGTCTTGAAGTGTTGAACCGGGTTAAGAGAAATATTGATGGCACTTTCATTATAACACCAAAGAGGCACTTTGTCACAAATGACACTGTAATCCTTTAAAGTTTGCCTCATCCATAGAAGTTGTGCACAACAACTACCGGCAGCCACATACTCCACTTCCATGGATGAGAGAGACACACAACTTTGCTTCTTGGAAGACCAACCAACTCACCAAAGAGCAACCAAGAAATTGGCACCCTCCGGAAGTGGACTTCCTATCCACTTTGTCTCCCGCCCAATCGGAGTCCAAAAAGCCCACAAGGTTGAAGTTAGATCCTCTTGGATACCATAAGCCGAAGTTTGGGGTATGAGCCAAATATTTAAAGATTCGCTTGACCGCCACATAGTGGCTTTCCTTAGGTGCGACTTGAAACCATGCACAAATTCCCACACTCAACATGATAGCTGGTCTAGATGCACAAAGGTAAAGCAAGGAGCCAATCATGGAGCGATATACCTTTTGATCCACCACTTTACCATTGGGATCTATGTCAAGTTGGCATTTGATGGGCATTGGAGTGGAAGCCGGCTTGACATCACTTAGCTTGAATCTCTTGAGCATGTCTTGAGTGTATTTGGCTTGGTTGAAGAATGTTACTTCTCTTCGTTGCTTGACTTCAAACCTGAGAAAGAACTTCAACTCTCCCATCATGGACATCTTGAACTTGGAGGCCATGTGTGCGGCAAATTCCTCATTGAAAGCTTTGTTAGGGGAACCAAAGATAATATCATCAACATATAGTTGGCACACAAACAACTCCCCTTTGACCTTCTTAGTAAAAAGAGTGGGGTCGATTTTCCCAATTTCAAAACCACGATATTGCAACAACTAAATAATGAAGGTGGCAACCGGACCTTTACAGACAAGGTTGGGGCTCTCTCCACAACTTAATTGGAGGCTCCCAACGAAACCACGGAGCTTCACCACAATGGAATATGGCTCCGAGGTGACCTCAACCATCTAGGGTGCTCAAACACCCAAGAGTAACAAGATCCGCGAGGGATTAGTAGGGGGAATCAAATTTCTCTTGGTGGAAGTGTAGATCTGGGCCTTCTCAACCAATTCCTAGAAAATCAACAAGTTTGATTGGCTAGGGAGAGAGATCGGGCGAAAATAAGCTTGTGGAGCAACAATGGAGTTTTGGGGGAGGAGATGTAAGTCTTCTTGGAGAAGAAGACCCCTATATATAAAGGGGGGACACATCCAACCATTATGCAGCCTGCAGCCTGCATCTGGGTGGTACTACCATTGCCGAAGCGTGAAACGTCTCCAACGTATCTATAATTTTTGATTGTTCCATGCTATTATATATTCTGTTTTGGATATTTAATGGGCTTATTTATACACTTTTATATTATTTTGGGGAGTAACCTATGAATCGGAGGCCCAGCCCAAATTGTTGTTTTATGCCTACTTCAGTGTTTCACAGAAAAAGAATATCAAACGGAGTCCAAACGGAATGAAACCTTTGGGAGCGTGATTTTTGGAACAAGCATGATCGAGAGGACTTGGAGTGGATGTCAAGCAACCAACAAGGAAGCCACGAGGCAGGGAGCGCGCCTACCCCCGTCGGTGCACCCTTCACCCTCGTGGCTCCACCGACCTACTTCTTCCTCCTATATATACCTACGTACCCTGAAAACATCATAGGGCACCACGAAAACCTAATTGCACTGCCGCAAGCTTCTGTACCCGTGAGATCCCATCTTGGGGCCTTTTCCGGCGCTCCATCGGAGGGGCATTGATCACGGAGGGCTTCTACATCAACACCATAGCCTCTCCGATGATGTGTGAGTAGTTTACCTCAGACCTTCGGGTCCATAGTTATTATCTAGATGGCTTCTTCTCTATATTTGGATCTCAATACAAAGTTCTCCTCGATCTTCTTGGAGATCTATTCGATGTATTCTTCTTTTGCGGTGTGTTTGTCAAGATCCGATGAATTGTGGATTTATGACCAAGATTACCTATGAACAATATTTGAATCTTCTCTGAATTCTTTTATGTACGATTGGTTATCTTTGCAAGTCTCTAAGAATTATCAGTTTGGTTTGGCCTACTAGATAGATCTTTCTTGCAATGGGAGAAGTGCTTAGCTTTGGGTTCAATCTTGCGGTGCTCGATCCCAGTGACAGTAGGGGAAACGACACGTGTTGTATTGTTGCCATCGAGGATAAAAAGATGGGGTTTGTGTCGGTGTACTAGAGTAGGGGTACCCTAGTATCCCGAACTTGTGCACGGGCAGTCGCAGCATCCCGCGGCAAGGCTTGCCGGGTGACCGCCAAGGTCCTCCGTGGTTCCTTTGGAGCCATTCAAGGACAAAGTATCCAAGCCAAGGAGACAATACCCCGGCAAGAGGAGCTTGCCGGGAAGGCCAACCAAGGCATCTCAAGGAACTTGCCGCGACGCGCCATGCGTCCTGGCAAGGCCCGGTGAGCGACAAGCTCCCGGACGCGACAAGACAACCACCGCGGCAAGGTGCTTGTCGCGGCAAGCCACCACTCTATGCCCGCGCTCCAGCACATCCACCAACGTGTCGCTCTGGGACCCTTCCAGGTGTACGTGGCGGGAGGCTGTGCAGCCAGCGGTGCACGGTGGCAAGCGGCACTGACAAGATTGCCATCGTGGCGAGCGGTGGCGTCCCTGACGGTCCCTTTTGCACTATTTAGGCGACAGATGGGCATTTAATGCCCTTGTCCCCTTCCGTCAGGGTTAGGTATGATACACTGTAGCAGGTAGCTGTACCAACCGCAACACCTTTCCATTTTTACCCTTGTCTATGTTGCCACCTGTCGGTGACCCCTTGAGCATATAAAAGGAGGCCCATGCGCAACGTGGAGGGGGGGTCCTGTCGGTGTACTAGAGTAGGGGTACCCTAGTATCCCGAACTTGTGCACGGGCAGTCGCAGCATCCCGCGGCAAGGCTTGCCGGGTGACCGCCAAGGTCCTCCGTGGTTCCTTTGGAGCCATTCAAGGACAAAGTATCCAAGCCAAGGAGATAAGACCCCAGCAAGAGGAGCTTGCCGGGAAGGCCAACCAAGGCATCTCAAGGAACTTGCCGCGACGCGCCAGCGTCCCGGCAAGGCCCGGTGAGCGACAAGCTCCCGGACGTGACAAGACAATGACCGCGGCAAGGCGCTTGCCGCGGCAAGCCACCACTCTGTGCCCGCGCTCCAGCACATCCACCAACGTGTCGCTCTGGGACCCTTCCAGGCGTACGTGGCGGGAGGCTGTGCAGCCAGCGGTGCGCGGTGGCAAGCGGCACTGACAAGATTGCCATCGTGGCGAGCGGTGGTGTCCCTGACGGTCCCTTTTGCACTATTTAGGCGACGCAGATGGGCATTTAATGCCCTTGTCCCCTGCCGTCAGGGTTAGGTATGATACACTGTAGCAGGTAGTTGTACCAACCGCAACACCTTTCCATTTTTACCCTTGTCTACGTTGCCACCTGTCGGTGACCCCTTGAGCATATAAAAGGAGGCCCATGCGCAACGTGGAGGAAGGGAGGAAGAGAACACTCACGCTCGGTCTCGTTAGCTGCTGGGGTGTACTGTAGCACTCCGCGCTCCCGAGCAAGAACTCAATACAAACCACAAAGCAGGAGTAGGGTTTTACGCATCCGTGCGGCCCGAACCTGGGTAAACTGCTCGTGTGCTTCGCCTTGATCCGCTCTTCGTGCGACCCTCGCCCCCGCCGAACCGAAAGGGACTCGGTCCGCCGGTCCCATAGGTGCTCGTGGATTAGTCCCCCGACATCTCTGGCGCGCCAGGTAGGGGGCTCAAGGTTGTGTGAACCAGATCCGGCGTTCACACGAGCTAGATCTTCATCATCTTCATCGACATGCCGCCGAAGAAGAAGGCTTCGGAGGCGGCTGCTCCATCCGCGCCGAACCCACCACCGCCGGAGCAAACGGCTGATGGGGCAGACGTCGGCGGAAGAACGGGCGTCGACGAGGGAGCTCACGGTGCTGCCAGGTCCAAGGACAAGGCTGCACTGCCCATCAGCGGCGTAGCCGGCTCCCACAACGACCGGGCGCACTCCAAGACCTCGGCGTCCGTACATGCACCGCGCCCATCTCAGGAGGCGCGGGACCAGCAGCGTCATGGTACTCACGGTACCATGCGTTTGCTGGACCAAGATCGAGCTGGTGGATCTCGGAGTGCTCAAGACCAGCATGCACGCCAACATGCTGGCACGAGTGAGGCACGGTCGCCTGGACGGGATACTGCTCCTTCTAACATAGATAGAAGTCCGAGCATATCCCGCTCTTCGCACCGTTCGCCACCGCCACCCGCCACTACAGTAGAAGCTTTGGCGCGAGCTCAACTGCTCCTGGACTACCCTCCAACGGCAGACAAGATCGACGACTGGAGGGCCACCATTCAGAGTCTCATCGGCTTCACCGACGGCGACACTCAATGGCAGCCGAGCACGTCGCAGCCGCGGCAAGTCAGCCAGGCACGAGCCGGTGGCGACAAGACCGGTGGGGGTGCAACCACTATGCACTCTCTGCCCCGAAGGCCAAGATCACCGATTCGCCGGATCCACCTCGACAGCGACTCCACCGCGTCATCAGATCCACGAGCTCGTCGTGGTCAGCGCCAAGTTCTTCACGAACGACAGCAAGAAGACGCTCGTACTCTCATCGAGCGCCGAAGAGAAGCGCGACGTCAATCGGACCAGCGCGCTGGGCCCTCTGTCGACATGCATGCGCCAGGGGAACCAGGCGACTTGCCGTACGCGGTAGGTTGCCCTGCGTTTACTCGTGAGTTGCGGCAAGTCCAGTGGCCCAGCACGAAGAATTTCAAGCCAGACGTACTAGAGAAGTACGACGGCAAGTCGCATCCGTCGGAGTTCCTCAGCATCTACACCATCGCGGTGCAGGCTGCCGGGGGGCGGGACGACAAGATCCTTGCCAACTACTTCCCGCTGGTGCTCAAGCCCAACGTCAGGTCCTGGCTCATGCACTTGCCGGACAACTCCATATCCTCCTGGGCAGACCTATGCCATCAGTTTGTCGGCGCCTTTACAGGCGGCCACAAACCTCATGGCCAAGAGAGTGACCTTCATCTGCTCGCCCAGAAGGAAGGAGAGCCCCTGCGCAAGTACATTTAGAGATTCAGCCGTGTACAGCACAACATCCCAAATGTTCACCCTGCCGCAGTCATCAGTGTGTTCCATCAGAACGTGCGTAACCGCAGGATGCGGGAGGAGATGGCGATGTGCAAGATCAGAGACGTCAGTGAGCTGTATGCCCTGGCCGACAAGTGTGCACGTGCTGAGGAAGGGAGGAAACTCCCCAGAGAGAATACAGGAGCAGGAGGATCTGACAGCGAGGATGCTGCCCCGGCAAAGAAAAACCGGCGGCGGAACAACAGGAAGAAGAAAGGCAAAGATGTGCTAGTCATTGAGCAGTCCGGCAACGAAGGTGGCGCCAAGAAAGCCAAAGCTGGTAGCTCCGGCAAGGAGATTGCCGCATGCACCAACTGCCAGACTGTGGCGGTCGCCGACAAGCAGGACGGCACCGACAAGCAGTATTGCAAGATCCACCGCACCAAGGGCCATGACCTCCAGAGCTGCAAGAAGATCGAGCAGCTTGTCCAGCAGCAAAAGGCTGAATATGAGCGACGCGACAAGGAGAGGTCCCAAGGAGGCGCTGGAGAATCTGGCAAGAAGCGCGCCGGCCGGGGAGGACGCCGCGGCAAGGCCAAGCAGCGGCAAGGAGACAGACCTCCCCGCGGCCGCAACAAGGATGAAGATGACGACGACGACAAAGACATGGATGGTGTCGAGACCAGTGAGCAGGAGTTCCAGAAAGCCACAGAGGTCTCGTGCGTTGACGGCGGTGCTTCTCTGCATACTTCGCACCGCCAACTCAAGCAGTGGGTGCGGGAAGTCAATGCGGCGGCACCACCTGTCGAGTCACGCAAGCTTTTGAAATGGTCTAGCACGCCTATCATCTTTGATATTGAGGACCACCCTGATCGCACAACTGTCGATGTTGGTTTCACCAACTATCCGCAACCTCAAGGTCACTAAGATGCTAGTTGACGATGGGGCCGGCTTGAACCTGATCTCCTCTGCTGTATTCCAGAAACTCTAGATCCCTGACAGCGAGCTTGAAGAGACCGGCACATTCCAAGGAATCAACCCGGGAAGGAGCAAGCCGAAGGGGAAGGTCACGTTGCCAGTAACATTTGGCAGCAAGGTGAACTTCAGGACTGAGAGGGTCACTTTTGACGTTGCCGATTTTCCATTGCCTTACAATGGGATACTCGGCCGTCCAGCACTCGCCAAGTTCATGGCAGCCTCTCACTACGCATACAACATGCTGAAGATGCCAGGCCTGATAAGCGTCATCTCTGTCTCTGGCGACAAGAAGGATGCTCTTATCTGCGCCGACAAGATCTATCGGGAAGCGGCAGCCGCAACAAATCGCAAGTCACCTTCCGTTGAAGCTCCCAGGGGGAAGAAGAAGACAAAGTCCGGCAAGAGTTCTGATGCCCACTCCGGCAAGCGCACCTCTTCGGAGTGCTGCGCTGCCGCCGAAGACGCACCATCGAGCTCCACCGGCAAGTGTAAGAAGATAATGGCAGCTCCGCCAGAGACCAAGAAGGTGTCCGCCAAGGAGGACGGCACTGGTGGTACCTTCACCATCAGTGCCACTCTTGACCCTAAATAGGAAAGCGCGCTCATTGCTTTCCTACGGGCGAACATCGACGTGTTTGCGTGGCAACCGTCTGACATCCCCGGTGTACCCAGGAAAGTAATTGAGCACCATCTTGCCGTTTGTCCTCATGCGCGGCCCGTCAAGCAGAAGGTCAGGAAGCAAGCAGTGGAGCGTCAAGAATTCATCGCAGAAGAGATCAAGAAGTTGGAAGCAGAAGGCCTTGTCAGAGGAGTGCTCCATCCTACGTGGTTGGCCAATCATGTAGTCGTGCGCAAGGCGAACGGGAAATGGAGACTTTGTATCGACTTTACCGATGTTAACAAAGCCTGTCCCAAAGACCCATTTCCTTTGCCGCGCATTGACCGGATTGTTGACTCCACGGCCGGATGTGACTTGCTTTCATTTCTTGACGCATACTCAGGATACCATCAGATCTTCATGGCAGAAGAGGATGAGGAGAAGACCGCATTCATCACTCCATGTGGCACGTACTGTTTCATACGGATGCCTTTCGGTTTAAAAAATGCTGGTTCAACATTTGCAAGGGTAGTTCATGTCGCTCTTGAGCCACAAATACACAGAAATGTGGAAGCCTACATGGATGACATAGTGGTCAAGAGCAAGGACAAGGCAACTCTAATTCAAGATTTAGACGAGACCTTTGCAAATCTGCGCAAGATCAGCCTCAAGCTCAACCCCGAGAAGTGTGTGTTTGGAGTCTCCTCCGGCAAGCTTCTCGGGTTCTTCGTGTCTCAGCAGGGAATCGAAGCCAATCCCAACAAGATCAAGGCCATTGAGTAGATTGAAGCACCAAAGCGCGTCAAGGATGTACAAAGATTTGCCGGTTGCGTGGCTGCTCTCAGCAGGTTTATCTCTAGGTCTGCTGAGCGCGCCCTGTCGTTTTTCAAAATGTTGAAAAAGGCAGGTCCAATGAAATGGACTCCGGAAGCGGAGGCTGCGCTGCAAGACTTGAAGAGATACCTGTCCTCCACTCCAACACTTGTCGCACCTAAGCCACAAGAGAAGTTACTGCTATATATAGCGGCAACCAATCAAGTGGTTAGTGTTGCGTTAGTAGCAGAGAGGGAGGCAGATGACGAGCCAGCAACCATGGCAGGTGCATCTAGCGACAAGTAGGGGGCTTCCCTGACAAGCTCTGGTCCCGACAAGGATGGATCTGCACAGATGCGCGAGGAGATACAGAAGAGAATGGTACAACGCCCAGTTTACTTTGTCAGTTCCCTTCTGCAGGGAGCTAGGTCAAGGTACTCTGGCATGCAGAAATTGCTTTTCGGCCTTCTCATGGCCTCGAGAAAGCTGCGCCATTACTTCCAAGCACATGAGATCACAGTTGTCACTCGTTTTCCGCTGAAGAGGATACTACAGAATCCAGAAGTGATAGGCCAGATTGTTGAGTGGGCACTAGAACTGTCAAGCTTTGGCCTCAAGTTTGAGAGTACTTCAACTATCCAAAGCAGAGCATTGGCAGAATTCATAGCAGAGTGGACGCCAACACCAGATGAAGAAATTCCAGAAACGAGCATCCCCGTTGAGGAAGCAAGCAAAGAGTGGCTGATGTACTTTGATGGTGCCTTTTCGCTGCAAGGCGCCGGCGCTGGCGTGCTGCTTGTCGCACCCACCGGAGAGCACCTCAAGTACGTAGTCCAGATGCACTTTCCCAAGGAGCAAGCAACAAACAATACTGCAGAGTATGAAGGCTTGCTTGCCGGTCTCAGGATCGCGGCAGACCTTGGGATCAAGAAGCTCATTGTCAGGGGTGACTCACAGCTTGTCGTCCGCCAAGTGAACAAGAGCTATTAGAGTCCGTTAATGGAAGCCTACGTCGACGAAGTGAGAAAGCTAGAAGAGCACTTTGACGGCCTACATATGGAGCATGTTCCAAGAGCTCAGAACGCCATTGCCGATGGCCTATCAAAGTGCGTCGCACTTAAGTTACCTGTGGAACCAGGGATCTTTGTGCTCAAGCTGACTCAACCGTCTGTAATGCCATCAACTGGACAGAGCAAGAAGAGGAAGTTGATTTCTGGTGACTATTTTCCGGCAGAGCTTCCCGAAGCCGCCGCCAAGAAGGTCCCCAAGATCAACGCCAAGAGCGCTGAGGAGCAGTCTGCTCCGGCAAGGCCTAGGGTTTGTTCCATTGAAGTAGAAGCTCCCGACAAGTTTTGCTCCGGCAAGCTTGCCGGGGAACGTCAAGCTCCGGCAGAGCCGCAGGTTCTCACCGTAGAAGCGGATGTTCCCGCAGCAGCAGATTTGCCTTTAGTCCTTGTTGTCGAGCCACAAGCTCCAGCATGGACACAGCAGATTGTCCGTTTCCATCAGACAGGAGAACTTCCCGAAGAGCAAGAAGAAGCGGAAAGAGTAGCCCGGCAGTCAAGTATGTACCAGTTTGTCGACAACACACTGTACAGAAGAAGACTCAACGGTGTGAAATTGAAGTGTATTCACCGGGAAGACGGACAAAAGCTATTGGCAGAGATACATGGAGGCATATGTGGTCACCACATTGGCGCAAGAGCACTTGCCGGCAAAGCATTTCGGCAAGGTTTCTTTTCGCCAACAGCCCTCCAGGATGCAACTGCACAAGTAACCAAGTGTGAAGCGTGCCAGTTCCATTCCAAGCAGATACACCAACCAGCTCAAGCTCTCAAGATGATCCCTTTATCCTGGCCATTTTCGGTCTGGGGGCTCGACATCCTCGGCCCCTTTCCCCGAGCAGTCGGGGGCTTTGAGTACTTGTACGTTGCAATCGACAAGTTCACAAAGTGGCCGGAAGTGGAAGCAGTGAGGAAGGTGACAGCACAGTCAGCAGTCAAGTTCTTCAGGTCGATTGTTTGCCGCTTCGGGATCCCTAACAGGATAATCACCGACAACTGTATGCAATTCACGAGCCGCACCTTCATGCAGTACGTCCAAGATCTTGGCGCCAAGGTCTGCTTCGCTTCTGTTGCTCACCCGAGAAGCAATGGTCAAGCGGAGAGGGCAAATGCTGAAGTGCTACGTGGGCTCAAGACCAGGACTTTCGACAATCTGCACAAGTGCGGAAGAAACTGGATCGAGGAGCTGCCGGTGGTTCTTTGGTCAATCAGGATGATGCCAAATCGAGCCACTGGCCAGACACCTTTCGCTCTAGTCTATGGAGCAGAGGCAGTTCTCCCCATGGAACTCGTATACGGGTCACCTCGGGTGCTCGCTTATGATGAGCTTGAGCAAGAGCAGCTGCGACAAGATGACGCGCTACTTCTTGAGGAAGACCGTCTTCAGGCTGCTGTACGAGCTGCTCTCTACCAGCAAGCTTTGCGCCGCTACCATAGCCGCAAAGTTAATGCCAGAAGTCTTGAGGAAGGCGACCTTGTTCTTCGGCGTGTTCAATCCGCCAAGAATTCCAACAAGTTGACTCCAAAGTGGGAAGGCCCTTACCGGGTGAAACGAGTCACTAGGCCTGGCGTTGTCCGCCTTGAGACCGAAGATAGCATTCCTGTGAGCAATTCCTGAAACATTGAGCATCTTCGTAAGTTTTACCCGTAAGGCGCGGTTGCCGGAACCTGTTCCGGCAACCACCTTTTGTACAAGTCTTGCCGCTGTTGCATGTAATCCTTTGTACAAAGCCGGGCGCAGACCCCGTGCATAAGCAAAGCTCGTATGCTCCGCACATCTTGTCAATTTCATGCTTTCTATTTTTTGCATATGTGATCTGACACTTTGTGCAGCACCTACTCCCCGGTAAGCAATAACGAGCCATAAGGCTCCTTATCTTTATTTTCTCCTCTTTCTTTTTTCTCAAGGAAAGGAAGGTTCCCTCGCCCACAAGTTTGCTGGGGGGAAAGGAGAAGATAATAGTATGGACCAGGCGTCGTTCAAGAAAGTTTCACCTTACCGGGAAGCAAGCAAAAGAAAAGCTAAGTTGCCAAAGTTTGAGCAATCAGATTTTTTAAATTTTTAGGTTATCTCCCTTGAACGACCGCACTTTGTATGGAAAAACTGTGCGCGGAGGAACCAACTCGTAGCTAGTTGCGCCCTTACTTTGTTTCGAGTCCGCTCAACAACTTAAGTGAGCTGCGACTAGTTGCGACAAGGTTTCTTGTCGGTAGCGGCACCGCCAGCAGGCTGCTGACGTCCCGCACTCAGCGCTCGTGGCTAAAGTGCCTGCACCAGCAAGTTCCCTAAAAGCGTAGGGCAAAAACATACAAAGGGAGGAATCAAGTATAGGGAATAACATTGCAATCATTACCCAGAATAGAGTTATATTACAAGGTAACTTGTCGCGGCTCTAACAGATTGTTCTCATAACATGACCAGCAGCGACAAGAAAAGAAGAAAACGGGCGGCCTAGTCTATGCGATCGCCCTCAATCCTCTTGATCCCGCTCACCTTGTCCACAATGGGTGGGACAAGGGTCTTGAGCGCCTCCAGATCAGCATCCGGCGGCAGGGTCTTGAGGACGTTGGTGAGGTTGAGGCCCGAGTTGCGGAAGACCACCTTCACCAACACCTTTTGAAGAGATCCCGTGCAGATCTTGCGCGACTCATTGACCAGCTGCTTTGGGATCTTCTCCCGGAGCCGCTGGAGGGCCGTCGCCACGCCTTTGAAGAACAAGGTGAGCTTGGTGCTGGGTTGGAGGTTCTCATCAGAGGGATACCCGAGATCCTCCACCCCCAGCTGCGCCAGCTCCCTGTCGATATCTGCGGCAGCTTTCACGAGACCCTCCGTCCAGTGCTCCACATTCTCCCTAAAAGCATTCTGGGCGGCGGCAGCACTCGCCAGCAGCGCCTTGTCGGCCTTGATCTCCTCCTTCAAGGCCACCTCCTGCTCCCTGGCGCCGTCCAGCGTCTTGGTCAAAGTGGTCAGCTTCAACTCAAGATCTGCGTTGGAGTCCTTGGCGGCGCTAAGCTCTTTGCCCTTCTCGGCGAGATGAACCTGCAGCTCTGAGTTGCTGTGGGCATCCTTCTCCCGCTCATGCTTGAGCGCAGCAAGCTCTTCACCACTCGCCTTGAGATCGGCCTCCAGCTACGCCACCTTCGTCTCCAGCTCCTTCTTGGCGGCCTCGGCAACTGCGGCAGCATCCTCTGCTTGCTTAAGGGCTTCGACGAATTTTTCCTCACGCGCGGCAAGCTCCTCCTCGTGGCTGTCGAGGTTGACTTTCCGTTGCACCAGCTCACCCTCCTGCGCAGACAGCTTCTCAGCAGCAAGCCGCTGTTGCTCTTCAACTTCGGCCTTCTCGAGGAAGAAGGCCTTCTGCTCTTCGACGAGTTGCTCCCGCTCCTCTGCCAGAGACCGGAGAGCTTCCTGGTTGAGACCCCGGAGCTCCTCCGCACGCTTCTTGATGTCCGCTCCCGCCTTCGCGACAAGCGCCTCGCGGGATTCCAGCTTGGCTTGCCGCACGCGGTAGAGCGACAACAGCTTCCGCAGCAGCCGCTCCTCCTCAGGCTCGCCGCTGCTGCGGCTCGGCGCATCAACTAGCGTCAGCCTAGCGGAGGCGAGCACCTCTCCATCAAAGCTCTCTCCCTCGACCGGCGCCTTGGAGCTTGACGCCCAGGGGAGGTTGATGAAGACGCCATCGCCGGCCTTCAAGTAGACGCCTGGCTGGGGCTCTTTGGAGCCTGGCGCTGCGGCAGCGGCGGACGGGTCGGCGGTTGACATAGCGCCTGGCGCTCCTGCGGCCTCAGGGCCGTCAGTGCGATCGCTAGACCCCTCGCCAGCTGCTGCGGCGGCAGCTTTGGCGGCCTCGTCGCCGGCGGGATCATCAGCACCGGCTGCTTCTTCAGTGGCAGCGACGTCGTCGGTAGCAACCTCGGTCTCCATCGGCTCCGCAGCAGATGGGTCTGATGGCCGGAAAAGTGAGAAAATCAAGCAAATACCCAACAAGAAGAAGAACCCAAGGGAAGCTTTGAAGAGAAGATTACCTGTACTGGGTTCGGTAGTCGTAGTCTCCGCCGCCGGGGGGACGCTGGTGATGTCCCTTGCCGGAGAACTCTCCCTTGCCGGAGGACTCTCCCTTGGCATTTCGGGGGCGGCCTCCGGGCGCTCCTGGTGGGGCTGCTCTGCTCCTACGCAACCCAACAGTCAGATGTCATCAAAGAAAGAGTATCCATGCGCGCCTAACAGCGGAAAGCAAACCATATACTTACGCTGGGGGCTGCTCTGGAGAACAGTTGCCGGGTCCGGCAAGGTTGTCTCGGATGCACCCCCTGCAGTCGCGGTGGGTTCGTCCTCGATGACAATCACCGGGACCTTGGCTCTCTTTGCTGCTCTCTGGGCCAGAGTCCTAAAAAGGAATAAGTTCAGAGTAAAGCAAATGAGATACAAGACAAAACAGCAAGAATTGAAGAACTACAAGTACAACAAGAGAATCTTACTCTTCTTCGTCCTCGTCAGAGCTGAACGCGGAGAAGTCGAAGTCCGGCTCTCGCCCGGCGCGAGGAGGCGGAGGAGTAGTTTCCCTTGGCCGCTTGGCGGGAACAGTGGCGGTGGTCTGAGATGACCCCGCTCCGGCTGCCGCCGCGGCGTGAGAAGCGGCAGGAGCAGAAGCGGTGGTCCGGGTGGACCCCGCTCCAGTTGCCGCAGCAGCATGAGGTGCTCCCGCGGCAATAGTGCTTGCCGCGGTGGAGCGTGTCGCGCGGCGCGGCGACGGTTGACTCGCCCGCCGCCCTGCTACGTCCCCGACCTTGCGGAGACGCCTTCTTGGTGGGGATGGAGGCTCTGCTTGCAGCGAGCTGCCTGAAGATGAGGAGGAAGAGGAGTTGATCTCCAGTGAGCCGCTCGTATCCTCGGCAGGCTCGCTCGACTCGACGTCATGCCCGGCAAGCTCTTTCTCGCCGACAAGCTCCTCTCGCTCGGCACGGCTTGCCACCTCTGCTGCCTCTGGCTCCTCCACGGTGAATCCAAATTCGCCCGCGGCTGCGGCTGCCGCCGCCTCTTCCAGCCTAGTGGCGATGCGTGTCATCTCCGCATCGGTGGTGTCGCGGGTGAGGCTATTCTTTTCGTCGGAGCGGACCGGCACTTCTACCAAGCCGTCAAAGAACTCCTGCACGACATCGTCTGCAAGCTCTTGCCAAGTTGGGACAATTCCATGCGAATCGCACAGCGGCATCATTGCATGGATGCGGTCGAGCACGGAGTTGTTGCACAGCGGAACGACACCCTTCGGCAACCTGAACACTTCGGGATGTTGAGGGTCGTACTTGAACAGCTCCTGGAGCATCGCGTTAAGCTCCAGAACAGTGAAGTTGAAGTTGAGGCCCGGACGCAGCCTCATGATATCCGCCGCATTCTTGAATTCCCAGGCGGGTCTCCTCCGTTCCTGCAGGGGGGCGATGCGGCAGCGAAGAAAATCTGCGCCAACAGCGCCTACAGTGAGCCCGGCAAGCCTGAGGCGTTGGATCCGGGTGACGGCAATCTTCAGACTATCGTCTTCCGGGGCCACGTCACTCCAATCGCTGTCGCGTGCTACTGGGGCTTGGCGCCGGGCGGTAAACGGCTGCGGGTTCTCCTCGACAATCCAGCACCAGTCTGCTCTCCATTCCTCCCACTTGCCGCGGAACTCTTCCTCCAGATAAGTGTCCTTCTTGCCGGCCGTCGAGATCCAGGCGATTCCGCCGGATAAAGGCTCTCCTCTCTCTACTCGGGGCATAAAGAAGTGGCGAAAAAGGGCTACATTGGGATAGACTCCGACAAAGTTTTCGCAGAGATGTGCAAAAATTGCCATGGTCAGAACGGCATTGGGGGTGAAGTCAAGGAGGCGGAACCCGTAGGTGTTCATAATATCGCAGAAAAACTCAGAGAAAGGCGGGCAGAGCCCGCAGTAGAAGAACAAGGCGAAAAAAGGATATCCATTTGGAGCCATTTCCCAAGCGGCGGCTGGAAGTACCTTCGTGCGTGGATGAGCTCGCGTCTCCGTCGACCAGAAGAGGTAGTAATTCTCCCTCAGCTCCCTCGCGGCGAGCTTGGGCGGGAAGATTGCCCGCTCCTTTCGCAGCGCTGCAAGCCGCTGCGCCTCGGTCGACTTCACAACCTTCCCTTTGTCAGCTCTCGGAGCCATGGCGGAATTGGTGGAGGAGGTCGACGGCGTTGGTGGTGCTGGTGGTGATGGGGGGCGGGGTGCTACTCTCTTTCAGCTTTGGGAAGATGAGGGAGCGGCGGAGGTTTCCGAGATTGGAGTAGCAAGCGGCGAATGGGCGAACTACCCCTGTTTCCCATGCTTATAAAGAGGGGGGCGGACGTTCCGCCTTTCCAAATAAAGAAACCACCCACGATCTCTCCCACGATGCCGCATTCAACGCGTGCCGTTCGGGAAGGGCGCGGTGGATTCGGGGAGAGGTACGGCGTAACCCAGGCCGCGCGTGCCCATGCCCTGTTTTGGGCCTGGCCCAACAGCGCTTGGCACCGTGTATGGCCCAGGCCCGGGGGCTCCTGTCGGTGTACTAGAGTAGGGGTACCCTAGTATCCCGAACTTGTGCACGGGCAGTCACAGCATCCCGCGGCAAGGCTTGCCGGGTGACCGCCAAGGTCCTCCGTGGTTCCTTTGGAGCCATTCAAGGACAAAGTATCCAAGCCAAGGAGACAAGACCCCGGCAAGAGGAGCTTGCTGGGAAGGCCAACCAAGGCATCTCAAGGAACTTGCCGCGACGCGCCACGCGTCCCGGCAAGGCCCGGTGAGCGACAAGCTCCCGGACGCGACAAGACAATGACCGCGGCAAGGCGCTTGCCGCGGCAAGCCACCACTCTGTGCCCGCGCTCCAGCACATCCACCAACGTGTCGCTCTGGGACCCTTCCAGGCGTACGTGGCGGGAGGCTGTGCAGCCAGCGGTGCGCAGTGGCAAGCGGCACTGACAAGATTGCCATCGTGGCGAGCGGTGGCATCCCTGACGGTCCCTTTTGCACTATTTAGGCGACACAGACGGGCATTTAATGCCCTTGTCCCCTGCCGTCAGGGTTAGGTATGATACACTGTAGCAGGTAGCTGTACCAACTGCAACACCTTTCCATTTTTACCCTTGTCTACGTTGCCACCTATCGGTGATCCCTTGAGCATATAAAAGGAGGCCCATGCGCAACGTGGAGGGGGGGAGGAAGAGAACACTCACGCTCAGTCTCGTTAGCTGCTGGGGTGTACTGTAGCACTCCGCGCTCCCGAGCAAGAATTCAATACAAACCACAAAGCAGGAGTAGGGTTTTACGCATCCGTGCGGCCCGAACCTGGGTAAACTGGTCGTGTGCTTCGCCTCGATCCGCTCTTCGTGCGACCCTCGCCCCCGCCGAACCGAAAGGGACTCGGTCCGCCGGTCCCATAGGTGCTCGTGGATTAGTCCCCCGACAGTTTGTATCATATTGCATGAGTTTATCCCTCTACATCATGTCATCTTGCTTAAAGCGTTACTCCGTTCTTATGAACTCAATACTCTAGATGCATGCTAGATAGCGGTCGATGTGTGGAGTAATAGTAGTAGATGCAGGCAGGAGTCGGTCTACTTGTCACGGACGTGATGCCTATATACATGATCATACCTAGATATTCTCATAACTATGCTAAATTCTATCAATTTCTCGACAGTAATTTGTTCACCCACCGTAATACTTATGCTATCTTGAGAGAAGCCACTAGTGAAACCTATGGCCCCCGGGTCTATTTGCCATCATTTAAGTTTCCTATCTATTTTATTTTGCAATCTTTACTTTCAATTTATATCATAAAAATACCAAAAATATTTATCTTATTATTATCATCTCTATCAGATCTCACTCTTGCAAGTGGCCGTGAAGGGATTGACAACCCCTTTATCGCGTTGGTTGTGAGGTTCTTATTTGTTTGTGTAGGTGCGAGGTGACTCGCGCGTGGTCTCCTACTGGATTGATACCTTAGTTCTCAAAAACTAAGGGAAATACTTACGCTGCTTTGCTACATCACCCTTTCCTCTTCAAGGGAAAACCAACGCAAGCTCAAGAGGTAGCAAGAAGGATTTCTAGCGTCGTTGCCGGGGAGATCTACGCCAAGTCAAAACATACCAAGTACCCATCACAACTCTTACCCTTCGCATTATGTTATTTGCCATTTGCCTCTCAGTTTCCTCTCCCCCACTTCACCCTTGCCGTTTTATTCGCCCTCTTTTTCGTTCGCCTCTTCTTCGCTTGCCTCTTGTTGCTTGTTGCCCTTATGGCCCTGCCTAGATTTGGTGATCTTCACCTTAAAAGGTTGGAAGAGATTGAAAGCAATGTCAGAAGCTTTATGACTTTACAATTTGAGCATAATAATTTCTTTAGAAACGAGCTCAAGGAACAAATAGGTTTAAGGAGTACATGAATAAAGATCTTGATGACATGTCTAAGGAATTTTATGGTTTGAAATCTCAGATTCCTCATTTTGAAAAAATAATTGCTAAAATTTCGGATAAGCAGGCCACCTTAGTTAATAAGATGGCCGCTAAACCGGAAAGTTTTTGTGATAATAAGGATGAAGATCTAAAAGTGATTGATGTGACCCCTATTAAATCCTTGTTTTGCAATATGTATCTTGATAATGATGGGATTTGAGATGAGTCATCTTTAGTTAGAAGGCATCCCAAAAATTCGGAGTTTTTAGACCTTGATGCAAAAATTGGTAAAAGTGGGATTGAAGAGGTTAAAACCTTAGATAGCAACGAACCCACTCTCTTGGATTTCAAGGAATTTAATTATGGTAATTGCTCTTTGATAGATTGTATTTCCTTGTTGCAATCCATGCTAAATTCTCCTCATGCTTATAGTCAAAATAAAGCTTTTACTAAACATATTGTTGATGCTTTAATGCAATCTTACGAAGAAAAACTTGAGTTGGAAGTTTCTATACCTAGAAAACTTTATGATGAGTGGGAACCTATAATTAAAATTAGAATTCAAGATCATGAATGCTATGCTTTGTGTGATTTGGGTGCTAGTGTTTCCACGATCCCAAAAATTTGTGTGATTTGCTAGGTTTCCATGAATTTTATAATTGTTCTTTAAACTTTCACCTTGTGGATTCCACTATTAAGAAACCTATTGGAAGAATTAATGATGTTCTTATTGCTGCAAATAGGAATTATGTGTCCGTAGATTTCATTGTTCTTGATATAGATTGCAATCCTTCATGTCCTATTATTCCTGGTAGACCTTTCCTTAGAACGATTGGTGCAATTATTGATATGAAGGAAGGGAATATTAGATTCCAATTTATGTTAAGGAAAGTCATGGAACACTTCCCTAGAAAGAAAACTAAATTACCATATGAATCTATTATGATAGCCACCTTTGGATTGCATACCAAAGATGGCAATACCTAGATCTATCCTCGCTTTTATGCCTAGCTAGGGGCGCTAAACGATAACGCTTGTTGGGAGGCAACACAATTTTATTTTTGTTCCTGTTTAATAATAAAAAAATTATTTAGTCTCTGTTTTGGTTGTGTTTTTTGTGTCTAATTAGTGTTTGTGCCAAGTAGAACCGTTGGGAAGACTTGGGGAAAGTCTTTTTGATCTTGCTGTAAAAAAACAGAAACTTTAGCACTCGCGAGAATTGTTGCCACGTTTTATTGGAGAGTGATATTTAGTTAATTCTTTTTGCATATGATTAATAGATAAATTCCTCACGTCCAGAAATTTAGTTTAGAATTTTTGGGGTTCCAGAAGTTTGCGTTATTTACAGATTACTACAGACTGTTCTGTTTTTGACAGATTCTGTTTTTCGTGTGTTGTTTGCTTATTTTGATGAATCTATGGCTAGTAATGGAATTTATAAACCATAGAAAAGTTGTAATACAGTAGGTTTAACACCAACATAAATAAAGTATTAGTTCATTACAGTACCTTGAAGTGGTGTTTTGTTTTCTTTCGCTAACGGAGCTCACGAGATTTTCTGTTAAGTTTTGTGTTGTGAAGTTTTCAAGTTTTGGGTAAAAATTTGATGGATTATGGAACAAGGAGTGGCAAGAGCCTAAGATTGGGGATGCCCAAGGCAACCCAAGGTAAAATCCGAGGACACCAAAATGCCTAAGCTTGGGGATGCCCCAGAAGGCATCCCCTCTTTTGTCTTCGTTCATCGGTAACTTTACTTGGAGCTATATTTTTATTCACCACATGATATGTGTTTTGCTTGGAGCGTCTTGTATGGTTTGAGTATTTGCTTTTTTAGTTAAACACAATCATCCTTGCAGTACACACCTTTTGAGAGAGACACACATGAATCGGAATTTATTAGAATACTCTATGTGCTTCACTTATATCTTCTGAGCTATATAGTTTTTGCTCTAGTGCTTCACTTATATCTTTTAGAGCATGGTGATGGTTTTATTTTATAGAAATAATTGATCTCTCATGCTTCACTTATATTATTTTGAGAGTCCTTTAGAACAGTATGGAAATTTGCTTTTAGGCATAATAAAAACTTTCATATAAGTGCATTGAATACTGTGAGAAGTTTGATACCTGATAATTGTTTTGAGATATGGAGATGGTGATATTAGAGTCATGCTAGTTGAGTAGTTGTGAATTTGAGAAATACTTGTGTTGAAGTTTGTGATTCCTGTAGCATGCACGTATGGTGAACCGTTATGTGATGAAGTCGGAGCATGATTTATTTATTGATTGTCTTCCTTATGAGTGGCGGTCGGGGACGAGCGATGGTCTTTTCCTACCAATCTATCCCCCTAGGAGCATGTGTGTAGTACTTTGTTTCGATAACTAATAGATTTTTGCAATAAGTACGTGAGTTCTTTATGACTAATGTTGAGTCCATGGATTATACGCACCCTCACCCTTCCACATTTGCTAGCCTCTCTATTACCGCACACTTTTCGCCGGTATCATACACCCACCATATACCTTCCTCAAAACAGCCACCATACCTACCTATTATGGCATTTCCATAGCCATTCCGAGATATATTGCCATGCAACTTTCCACCATTCTGTTCCGTTTGTTATGACATGCTTCATCATTGTCATATTGCCATGCATGATCATGTAGTTGACATCGTATTTGTGGTAAAGCCACCTTTCATAATTTTTCATACATTTCACTCTTCATTCATTGCATATCCCGGTACACCGTCGGAGGCATTCACATAGAGTCATATTTTGTTCTAAGTATTGAGTTGTAATTCTTGAGTTGTAAGTAAAAAGAAGTGTGATGATTGAGGGAGTCCTGGATTAGGGGGTGTCCGGATGGCCGGACTATACCTTCGGCCGGACTCCTGGACTATGAACATACAAGATTAAAGACTCCGTCCCGTGTCCAGAAGGGACTTTCCTTGGCGTGGAAGGCAAGCTTGGCAATACGGATATGTAGATCTCCTACCATTGTAACCAACTCTGTGTATCCCTAGCCCTCTCCGGTGTCTATATAAACCGGAGAGTTTTAGTCCGTAGGACGAACAATCATACCATAGGCTAGCTTCTAGGGTTTAGCCTCTCTGATCTCGTGGTAGATCTACTCTTGTACTACCCATATCATCAATATTAATCAAGCAGGATGTAGGGTTTTACCTCCATCAAGAGGGCCCGAACATGGGTAAAACATCGTGTCCCCTGCCTCCTGTTACCATCCGACCTAGACGCACAGTTCGGGACCCCCTACCCGAGATCCGCCGGTTTTGACACCGACATTGGTGCTTTCATTGAGAGTTCCTCTGTGTCGTCGCCATCAGGAAGGATGCCTCATCCCATCTTTAAAGACGGCACCGTTGCTAAGGGAGCTTTGCCTGTCGGCCAAACTCTCCGGCTAGGCGGTTTCCTTATGACCGCCTGTTCGGCTGCTTCGCCGACGATGACCTCTCGGGTCATCAAAAGAAATCTTCATGTCAGCTCGGAATTCGCCGAGCAGCTAGATCCAATGGAGCTCTCTTCGCTAAACGAGCTCTTGGATCGCATCGCCGCCCTGGGAGTTGCTACGGATTACGACCAGATTGGGCCTAAACCCAATCTGAGAGAGATTAACTCTCCCCAGGTCACCCATCACGTTGTCGTGGTAGAGGGATAGTGCGCAACCCTTCATCTATCTTAAGGACCAGCTATGTCCAGATTCTTGATCCCTCCAAGCCGGATACCCGCGGAGGGGAGGATATCACTCAAGACCTAAACTTAAAGTCAGGCGACGGACTAGATTCATTGGGCCGCATCCAAGAATCCCAATGTCCGAGTTCGGAAACTCCTTGGCCCCTGGGTCTCAGATTGGGTGAGGTTTCGGATTTGATTCCACCCACCCACCCGTACATAAGCGACCTATCCCAAATTAGGCAAGAGCCCTAAGAAACAGTACATCATTACTGGGCTAGATTCCTCATGGTTATGAATAGGATAAAGGACTGCCTCGAGGAAGACGCAATTTCATTCTTCTACAATAATTGCATGGACAAGGGAATCCTCAACGCCATAAGTCACCGTGATATTACACTCTTTGCTGACTTGGCGTCCATAGTTCGAAAGTACTGTGCGATGGAAAGCGCCTGGAAAACCGAAACAAAATTTTGGGACAATCCGGCCTTGAATACAAACCCGGTCCGAAATAAAAGGGTGCATCATCGTCAGACACCCGGGTTCAATACCAAAAAGCAAAAGCCCTCTACAGGGCACGGAATCGTACTGGAAGGATGGCTTGATGGACCCTGTAAAATTCACAGTGCAGAAGGCGCCACACCAACTCACAACCTTAGAGCATGTTGGATACTCCGGCAGGTGGCAAAAATTGGCGAAGATCTTCTAGTTCCAGAAGCCACAGAAAGACACACCAGAGAAACCAGTACGGTATTAACAGTCTTCGAGACTTTCGCATCAAATAATATGCGGAAAAGAACACTCCGCGGCCTTGCCGAAGTCTACCAAGTAGCAAAAATAAACCCATGGAGTGACACAGCTATTACTTTTAACGCCAGTGACGAACCTAAATTCCGAACAGCCCGAGCACCAGCCGCATTGGTCCTCAGTCCAATAGTGGATGGCTTTCATCTAACCAAGGTACTCATGGATGGTGGCAGCGGATTGAACCTCACTTATGAGGAAACCCTTCAAAAAATGGAAATAGACTGGAACCGCATTGAGCGAAGCAGCACAACCTTTAGAGGAATAATCCCCAGTCGGGAAGTGCGCTGTACAGGAAAAGTCACACTAGATGTGGTGTTCGGCACGCCAGATAATTACAGGTCCGAAGAGGTCACGTTCCAGGTGGCCCCGTTCAGTAGCGGATATCACGCTCTGCTAGGGTGGGAAACGTTTACAGTCTTCCAAGCAATACCCCATTACGGGTACATGAAGCTCAAGATGCCCAGGCCTAACGGAATCATCACTCTCGTTAGTGATCCGGACATAGCACTCCGCACCAAAAACAAGACAGCCGCACTAGCCCTCGAGGCGCTATCCGAAGCCCTAGCGGCTGAGGAACTGAGTGCGCTGCGCTCCATGGTGAATAGGGACGATGTGATACTCGATAAAAGATCCAAGTCCACCTCCTTTAAACCGGCGGACGAAATAGTCAAATTCCAGGTCCGTCCAACTGACACCAATAAAACAGCTTCCATCGGGGCACAGTTAAACCCTGATGTAGACGCCGCACTACAAGAGTTCCTACGAGAAAACTGGGACATTTTCGCCTGGCACCCTTCAGACATGCCAGGAATCCCACGCAGGTTGGCCGAACACAGCTTAAATATCCTAAAAGGATTCAAGCCAGTCAAACAGGCTCTTCGGCGTTTTTCCGAACCTAAGAGACAGGCCATGGGAGAGGAACTAGCCAAGCTATTGGAGGCCGGATTCATCAAAGATATCAAACATCCGGACTGGCTAGCAAACCTGGTGATGGTACCAAAGAAGGACAAATCATGGCGCCTGTGCGTTGATTTCAAAGACCTTAACAAGGCTTGCCCAAAGGATACCTTCCCTCTCCCCCGCATTGATCAAATTATCGACGCTACTGCAGGAAACGATTCATTGTGTTTCCTCGACGCATACTCCGGCTACCATCAAATAAAGATGGCAGAGTCAGACCAAGCCGCAACGGCATTCATCACACCATACGGCCCATTTTGCTTCAACACAATGCCCTTCGGGCTCAAAAACACCGGCGCAACATATCAACGCATGATTCAGACATGTCTGGCAAACTAGATCAGCAAAACAGTGGAGGCATACGTAGATTATGTGGTCGTTAAAACAAGACATGTCGAATCTCTAGTAGACGTCTTGAGGCTAACATTCGATAACCTCCGAACATACAACATCAAGCTCAACCCAAAAAAATGCGTTTTCGGCGTTCCAGCCGGAAAGCTCTTGGGCTTCATTGTATCTGGTAGAGGAATTGAAGCAAATCCAGCCAAGATCCGAGCTCTGTCACAATTGGATATCCCGAAGGACCTCAAACAAATACAAAAATTAACCGGATGCGTGGCGGCTCTAAGCCGCTTTATCTCCCGCTTGGGAGAAAAGGCCCTACCCCTTTACCGCCTCCTTCGGTGCACCGAACACTTCGAGTGGACGGATGCAGCCACGGCCGGACTCGACGAAATAAAAGCCATCTTGGCAACAAACCCAGTCCTGGCCGCGCCAAACATTGGCGAACCAATGTTATTATACATTGCAGCAACCCATCAGGTCGTAAGCGCAGTGCTCGTCGTCGAACGAGAAACGGACGGACACAAATTCCCCCTTCAAAAGCCGGTCTATTATGTGTCCACTGTCCTTACTCCGTGCAAGTCACGGTACCCGCATTATCAAAAGATTGCGTACGCGGTATTTATGGCATCACGGAAGCTGCGACACTACTTTCAAGAGTGTTCAATAACAGTAGCCTCGGAAGTGCCACTTAACGATATTATAAACAACCGCGACGCGACGGGCCGGATTGCAAAATGGGCCATTGAGCTCCTCCCGTTCGACATAACTTACAAGCCACGGCGAGCTATCAAGTCGCAAGTTTTGGCCGACTTCGTCGCAGAATGGACGGAGGCCGAACTCCCTAAAGAGTACGCACATATTCAAACTGGGTCATGCACTTCGACGGCTCCAAAATGTTGGCCGGTCTAGGGGCTGGCGTCGTTTTGACGTCCCCCACAGGAGACACAGTTCAATACGTACTCCAGATAATGTACACAGACTCCAACAACGCAACCGAATATGAGGCCCTTTTACATGGTCTCCGGATGGCAGTATCCATGGGCATTCAACGCCTAGAGGTGCGCGGGGACTCGAACCTCGCAATATCCCAAATAAATGGAAACTTTGATGCCAAGGATCCAAAAATGGAAGCTTATCGCAACGCCGTCCTAAAAATGTCAGCTCGGTTCGAAGGGCTCGAATTTCACCATATAGCCCGGGAAAATAATCAGGCGGCAGATGTCCTGGCACGCATCGGCGCAAAACGCGATGTAGTCCCCCCCCAACATCTTCTTGGAAAGGTTGTTCAAGCCATCCATAGTATGGGAAGGGGAACCTGGCAATAACAGCCCGGACCCAACCGCACTGCCCGACACGAACACTCTGACATAATTGGAGGCTCTGCCAATGAAATAACACCTTCAGCCCACGTAATAATGGCCGTCATCGCCCCATGGATAGAACCATTCCTCGCCTACCTTACCAGGCAGGAACTCCCCGAGGACCAAAATGAGGCACGCTGCATAGTGCGGCGATCTAAAGCCTATAAAGTCCATGAGGGAGAGTTTTATAAGAAAAGCAATATCGGAGTCCTTCAAAGGTGCATCTCCGAAGAGGAAGGGCGGAACCTCCTGGCTGAAATTCATGCCGGACTCGGCGGTCATCACGCTGCAGCTCGGTCCCTTGTAAGCAAGGCCTTCCGTACAGGCTTTTATTGGCCGACGGCCCGGGCAGACGCCCAGGACTTAGTCCAACGATGCGTCGGTTGCCAGCTTTTTGCAAACCAAAGCCATATGCCACCCACCGCCCTCCAAACTATCCCCATCACTTGGCCCTTCGCGGTCTGGGGACTTGACATGGTTGGACCCCTTAAAGGTGGAACCCACAAGAAAAAATACTTACTGGTCATGGTGGATAAGTTCACCAAATGGATAGAAGCCAAGCCTGTTAAGACGGCCGAATCCGGACCGGTGATAGACTTTATATCCGGGGTTGTACACCGTTACGGCGTCCCCCACAGCATCATCACTGATAACGGCATGAACTTTACGGCCGACGAGGTAAAACTCTGGTGCAAAAACATGGGCATCAAGCTCGATTATGCTTCCGTCTATCACCCACAAACTAACGGCCAGGTCGAACGTGCAAATGGTCTTATCATGAGCGGCATCAAACCCAGATTAGTGCGGTCCCTTAAGGAATCTAATATGCACTGGGTAGAGGAGCTCGACTCCGTACTCTGGGGGCTGCGGACCACGCCGAATCGCACCACCGGATACACACCATTCTTCATGGTGTACGGCGCAGAGGCAGTTTTGCCCTGCGACATAATTCATGACTCACCTCGAGTGCGCATGTACGAAGAAAGAGAAGCCGAGCTCGATCGGCAGGACAGTTTGGACGCCTTGGAGGAAGAGCGTGACGTGGCAAAAGCCCGTTCCGCATTCTATCAACAGCAGGCTCGAAGATACCAAAGCAGAGAAGTACGGGCCAAAAATTACAACGTTGGCGAATTAGTTCTACGCCTGCCGGACAAGAAAAAGGACAAACTCAAGCCCAAGTGGGAAGGTCCCTTCATAATTGACCAAGTCCTGACTGGTGGAGCGTACCGCCTGCGAGATGCATCGGATAACCGACTCGAGCCGAACCCATGGAACGCAGCCCGTCTCCGAAGATTCTATGCCTAGCGCCGGACTCTGTGTTCGTCTCCTTCCTCTGTCCATTTTTTATATACTTTCTGTCTTACATTTCTCTCCTTCTCCCTCTCTCTCTTATAGCCTTTAAAGGCTCATAAAGTGATGCGCTATCCGCGCTCATTAAACCTGGGGGCTTCTTTAAACAGAAGCTTATTTATACGGGCTTCATGCCCAACACATGTGTCACACTTCCGCATGTACCTTTTATTCACCATTATATGCATCGATATGACTTAAGTTTTGGCCAAGCTGGGTTGCCTGGCTCCTGTGCTTACCCCTACGTTCCCGATTGTTCGGCTAGGTGGTAAAGGGAGCACCTCTGCGATTGTTACTGCCGGGTCAGCCGGATGTGTACCTCAGACTGGGTGAAGCCGAAAGCTAGCGTTCTTAAGGGAATATTCGGTCGGTGAACTAAAGATGATCTTTTTTTCACTTATTTATCTATACGCCCCCAGATGTTTTTCCTGCGTCTCTTTTCGCAGAATGGACATGCACTTTAGGGCATGCCTCCCAGGGAAAGGAACCCCTAACGGAACTATTCTCCCTGGAAGATGTTTCTTACTAACCATGTAATATAACATAACTAGTTGGGCACTTGTCTGTTCAAGCACTAATGACCCCTACGCCTGGTCTCCATGCATACCCCGGTTCTTATATAACCGCGAGGGTATTCGGACACACTCCGGACCGTCAGGTCCCGAGGTTGAAGCGAAAAGGTCGGCCATGACAAACGATCTACAATCCGGCTAGAAGGCATTACACATGTCAATTAAATTACATAGTCAATCTGACTGATTGTATTCCTCTTCAATACCATCTAACAGGCTGTCTAGTTTACAGTCCTGTTGGGAATACTTTGCGGCCAATTCTACTTGGCCGTATACTAAGCTCACAGGGATCTCCTTCCCATCGGGCCCCACGGGTCCGACCTCGGCCATGTGGTTTGGGTCAGCCTTCGTGTACCGCGTCTTCACCATGGCCCAGGCCTCCCTGGCGCCTTGACGGCAGGCCGACATCTTCCACAATCGGAAGCGCCGCCGCGCTCCCTTCAGCTTCTCTACAAGCTCTCCAAGGCCTTCGGGCATGGAGACGGATGGCCACAAGGCCTGGGCGACGCCTTGCATCACCTGCCGAACTCGCTCGTGCAGTTGTGAGAGCTCGGGAAGAAGGTCACCCGTAGAACCGGGCATTTCCTCTGCAGGACGACCTGTTAGCATACCTACAGACATTACTCTGTTAGTCGACTTCCTCGCCGAACTCTTTTTTCAAAGTTCGTTTAAGCACTTACTATATATGCCGCGTCGAAGCCGCTGATTCTCCTTCACGGAGTCCAACAGCTGGGCACGAACATCCTTCAGTTCAACGCCCAGCTTGGTGTTGGCATCTTGGAGATCGTTCTTCTCCCGCCTCACCTTTGTCAGCACGCTCTCACCAGCCTTCAGCTGGCGTCGGAGTTGTTGCTCTTCCGGATTTAATCCGGCGCCATCTGCAATTTCATTTGTCAGATTTGCACCCACGCCGCACTTCGCAAAATACTTATCTTTCGAAGCGTATATTACCAGAGGGGGTCTCCTTGGGCTCCCCTGCCGCGGCTAGTGCGGCCTCAAGTTGGGCTTTGCACTCTTCCAGCTCCTGGGACAGTAGGGTATTCTTTTCTGTAAGAACCTGCATAACAAATGATCCTTAAATCAGTTATTCTAACTGTTTCAAGTCTCGGGGGCTACTGGTATAATATATAATTACCAAAATTTTCTTACCCGTATGTCTTTTACATATTGCTCCGTGGCTCTGGCTAGACCATTTTGAGCGGCACGGAGGTACGCATCTCCCGAATTGAAGGCATCCAATGCCTCTTGGGAGAAACAAGCGTCGCGAAGAACTGTCCGGCGACGCCTGTGGTTCATGGCACTCTCCACCTCGGAATTGGTGGCAGACAGCCTGTCCGTATCCTCCGTCGGAGGAGCGTCCGGTGCGCGCCTCATGTTCGCCTCCGCTTCCGGACCAGGCTTTGGAGCCTGGCTGGCGGAGGCGCGATTGGCAGCCTCTCTAGATATAGTCCGGCGAGGTATCTTCGTCCTGAAGAGAACACGAGTGTTAATATGCCTTGAAGGAGTAACACCTGGGAATAAGGTGGCGCGCTATACCTTTGTGCCGGTGCCTCAGTCCGGACCGCACTTCTTTTCATCTCGTGGGGCCTTGTCGCCCCTCGTTGGCTAGTCGCCGCAGGCTCGGCCTCCCATCTCAAGGACCTCCCCTGCAAAACATGGTTGTCATACGGTAATCGAAAACACGCAAGGACAGATCCCTTTTCAAAGTGTTGAGACTCCGGTCTTAGTTACCTGTGAGGCTGGGAGTAACCCTGGATAATCGGCCGTAATGGCGACCAAGGCATTGTCCCTGCTCAATTGATGAAACACTCCATCAATCAGCTCCACAGATAAGTCCGGATCCTCTTGAGAGGCCGGGTCGAGGGACCGTCCCGGATCCTCGAGTTGTGGAGGAGGGTTGTTTATTTCTTTAACAGCCTGGCGCAGTTCCTGCATTGAAGTCGTTAGACTGAATATTTAACGATGGGAATATAAAATGGATGGGCAAGTAAAAGTGTCCACTTACCCAACTTGGGGGATTGTACATAGAAAATCCACCCTGTGGGTTGACGCGGAGAAATTCCTCCTCTTCTCCCTTGTACAAAGCGGACAAGGTCTTTATTAGAGCGGCAGCCGAATCCGGCCCCTTATGGCCGTAGCGGGTGGCATTGTCCTCTGCGTTGAAGTCCCACATGGGGCGGCCTCTATACTGAAGCAGCTGCACCCCTCGCATGATGCATGCGGCCATGACCCCGATCATGGTCAGTCCGGAATGAGCTAACAATCTTATCCGGCCCATCAGGTAAAGAACGTCCTTGTCGCTTTCCCTCTGAGGGCTCCGTGGACGCCAGCTTAGGCGCTTCTTTAGGGGAGCACTGTCGAACTCAGGGAGGCCGATCCGGACAGGATCCGGCAGCGGACGTCCTCTATATAAAACCATTCCGAAGGCCAGTCTTCGGAAGCCTTCTTTGGGGTTCCGGATAGATATCCGGTCCCGGCGATGCGCCACACTTCGGCTCCGCCCACTTGATATATTGACCCCTTCTTAGAACGGGGCACAAGGCAGAATAGCCTTTTCCACAGCGCGAAATGAGCCTCGCAGCCCAAAAACAGCTCGCAAAGGGCTACGAAGCCCGCGATATGCAATATGGAGGCAGGCGTGAGGTTGTGCAGCTGGAGGCCATAGAACTCCAGAAGCCCCCGGAGAAACGGATGAATTGGAAGTCCAAGCCCTCTTATTAAGTAAGGGGCAAGGCATACCCGCTCTCCTTTGGAGGGATTGGGGGCGCTCTCTGCTTGCTCTCCGCCATTATAGGTGGCAAGTCCGGCTCGAACTGGGACCATATAGGCCGGGGGGAGAAATCCCTTGGTCTGGAGCTTCACTAGCTCGTTGTGCAGGATGGAGCACCTCTTCCAATCTCCAGGTTGAGGGCTGGAAGGGTGAGAGGAGGAGCTGCGGCGGCTGGCCATGATAGAATGGACCTTTGTAGGATACGCTTTGATGAATACTCGCAGAAGGGAGAAGGTGTGGTTTGGATCTAAATCCTCGTCCCCTTATAAAGGCGGCTCATTCACGCGGCTAGGGGTGTAAATATAAAAAACACCCTGACTTTTCGTATTCGTTTGACATGTGGAAAACGGCCATTATTGGGCGTAGAAGCCAAGGAGCACTACATTTACAAGAAACCGGACACTATTCAATAGGTACACGGAATTTGGAGGAGAACCCGCCTTGCAATGCCGAAGACAATCTGTGCGCCGGACTCGTCGTCATTGAAGCCTGGTTCAGGGGCTACTAAGGGAGTCCTGGATTAGGGGGTGTCCGGATGGCCGGACTATACCTTCGGTCGTACTCCTGGACTATGAAGATACAAGATTGAAGACTTCGTCCCGTGTCCGGAAGGGACTTTCCTTGGCGTGGAAGGCAAGTTTGGCGATATGGATATGTAGATCTCCTACCATTGTAACTGACTCTTTGTAACCCTAGCCCTCTCCAGTGTCTATATAAACCGGAGAGTTTTAGTCCGTAGGACAAACAATCATACCATAAGGCTAGGGTTTAGCCTCTCTGATCTTGTGGTAGATCTACTCTTGTACTACCCATATCATCAATATTAATCAAGCAGGACGTAGGGTTTTACCTCCATCAAGAGGGCCCGAACCTGGGTAAAACATCGTGTCCCCTGCCTCCTGTTACCATCCGACCTAGACGCATAGTTCGGGACCCCATACCCGAGATCCGCCGGTTTTGACACCGACAATGATCCTCATTATTAGAGCATTGTCCCAGTGAGGAAAGGATGATGGAGACTATGATTCCCTCACAAGTCGGTATGAGACTCTAGACGAAAAATAAAAAAAGTCCAAAAAAATAGAAAGCCCAAATAAAAAATGAGAGAAAAAGAGAGAAGGGACAATGTTACTATCCTTTTTCCACACGTGTGCTTCAAATTAGCACCATGATCCTCATGATAGAGAGTCTCCTATGTTGTCACTTTCATAAACTAGTGGGAATTTTACATTATAGAACTTGGCTTGTATATTCCAATGATGGACTTCCTAAAATTGCCCTAGGTCTTCGTGAGCAAGCAAGTTGGATGCACACCCAGTTAGTTTCTTTTGTTGAGCTTTCATACACTTATAGCTCTAGTGCATCCGTTGCATGGCAATCCCTACTCACTCACATTGATATCTATTGATGGGCATCTCAATAGCCCGTTGATACGCCTATTTGATGTGAGACTATCTTCTCCTTTTTGTCTTCTCCACAACCACCATTCTATTCCATATAGTGCTATGTCCATGGCTCACGCTCATGTATTGTGTGAAAGTTGAAAAAGGTTGAGAACATCAAAAGTATGAAACAATTGCTTGGCTTGTCATCGGGGTTGTGCATGATTTAATATTTTGTGTGATGAAGATAGAGCATAGCCAGACTATATGATTTTGTAGGGATAACTTTCTTTGGCCATGTTATTTTGAAAAGACAACTACCGGAAACATTAGCTCGAACATTCGAGTTAGAGATGAAAAGGACCGCCCTTCAGCTAGAACCCTCCCTTAAAGAAATGAAATTGAGTCAGTGACCCTATGAGAGAGGAAGAGTTCCGTTGTTTCCAGTCATCGTCTATTCAACTCAAAGAACTCAAACCATGTCTTTTTCTTCGAACGTCAATCTCATAGGAATTTCGATTGGAAGTGTGGTATTGAAGGTCGAAGCCTTTACTCTTTGACCTGTTTCTTTGAATATAACATAATATTGACTGCGCACTTCGAAAGATGATGTTGCTTAGTTAGTATGCTTGAAGTATTGTTATGTTTATGTCAATATTACACTTTTATCTTGAATATTTCGGATCTGAACATTCATGCCACAATAAAGGAAATTACATTGAGAAATATGTTAGGAAGCATTCCACATCAAAAATTCTGTTTTTATCATTTACCTACTCAAGGACGAGCAGGAATTAAGCTTGGGGATGCTTGATACGTCTCCAACGTATCTATAATTTTTATTGTTCCATGCTATTATATATTCTGTTTTGGATGTTTAATGGGATTATTTATACACCTTTATATTATTTTTGGGACTAACCTATTAACCGGAGGCCCAGCCCAAATTGCTATTTTTTTGCCTATTTCAGTGTTTCACAGAAAAAGAATATCAAACGGAGTCCAAATGGAATGATACCTTCGGGAGCGTGATTTTTGGAATAAACGTGATCTAGAGGACTTGGGTGGACGTCAAGCAACCAATGAGGAAGCCACAAGGCAGGGGGCGCGCCTACCCCCTGGGCGCACCCTCCACCCTCGTGGGCCCCTCGTGGCTCCATTGACCTACTTCTTCCTCCTATACATACCTACATACACTAAAAACATCAGAGGGCACCACGAAAACCTAACTCCACCGCCGCAACCTTATGTACCCGTGAGATCCCATCTTGGGGCCTTTTCCGGCGCTCAGCCGGAGGGGGCATTGATCACGGAGGGCTTCTACATAAACATCATAGCCCTCCGATGATGTGTGAGTAGTTTACCTCAGACCTTCGGGTCCATAGTTCTTAGCTAGATGGCTTCTTCTCTCTCTTTGGATATCAATACAAAGTTCTCCTCGATCTTCTTGGAGATCTATTTGATGTAATCTTATTTTGCGGTGTGTTTGTCGAGATCCGATGAATTGTGGGTTTATGATCAAGATTATCTATGAACAATATTTGAATCTTCTCTGAATTATTTTATGTAAGATTGGTTATCTTTGCTAGTATCTTCGAATTATCAGTTTGGTTTGGCCTACTAGATTGATCTTTCTTGCAATGGGAGAAGTGCTTAGCTTTGGGTTCAATCTTGCGGTGCTCGATCCCAGTGACAGTAGGGGAAACGACACGTATTGTATTGTTGCCATCGAGGATAAAAATATGGGGTTTATATCATATTGCATGAGTTTATCCCTCTATATATGTCATCTTGCTTAAAGCGTTGCTCCGTTCTTATGAACTTAATACTCTAGATGCATGCTGGATAGCGGTCGATGTGTGGAGTGATAGTAGTAGATGCATGCAGGAGTCGGTCTACTTGTCATGGACATGATGCCTATATACATGATCATACCTAGATATTCTCATAACTATGCTCAATTCTATCAATTGCTCGACAGTAATTTGTTCACCCACCATAATACTTATGCTATCTTGAGAGAAGCCACTAGTGAAACCTATGGCCCCCGGGTCTATTTTCCATCATACAAGTTTCCTATCTATCTAATTTTGCAATCTTTACTTTCAATTTATATCATAAAAATACCAAAAATATTTATCTTATTATTATCATCTCTATCAGATCTCACTCTTGCAAGTGGCCGTGAAGGGATTGGCAACCCCTTTATCGCGTTGGTTGCGAGGTTCTTATTTGTTTGTGTAGGTACGAGGTGACTCGCGTGTGGTCTCCTACTAGATTGATACCTTGGTTCTCAAAAAATGAGGGAAATACTTATGCTGCTTTGCTGCATCACCCTTTCCTCTTCAAGGGAAAACCAACGCATGCTCAAGAGGTAGCAGAACGGTACTTCTGTTGCCACAACGGTACTACTGCTATGGCAAGCAGGCATAGAAGCCAGGGCTAAGGGTGAATAAGTACACACACTAGGCCGGTACTACTACCCTGTGGGCGGTACTACCGCCGATAAGCGGTACTGCTGCTCCCTACAGCCGTTGGAAAACAGAGGAGGGCAGCGAGCTGAGCAGCAGTTGGAGCGGACGTAGGAGCGATACTAGCGCTAATACAAGCGGCACTACCGCGCCCTACTGATGTCCCTACTATCGCTCCCCTGCATGGTCCTTTACGAAAACCCGACATGAAAAATCAAGACCACAGCAGGGGCGGTAGTACCAGTGGCACTAACAAGCGGTACTACTGCCGATAGGCGGTACTACCGCCCTGACCGCGGTACTACCGCTTAGCACTCAGCACCCCTTGTTTTGCACAGCACGGAAACTCCAAAGAAGCAGGAAGAATGCAAGGGTGCAAGGAGAGTGTGTACGTGATGATTCCACCCATACTCTTCCGAAACGGATCCCCTCTTGATAGTATAGTTATCCCTATGACTCAATTCCACCGAAAAGAAACGAGGGAAAATAATCCGTCGAAAGTGAAGTCCTCAAGGAGAAACAATCGCATAGTGTCGTTATATTAGATAACCTCAAAAGCTTAGTGCACACGATTAGTCCACAAAAGTATTGTAATCAATCACCAAAACAAACCAGGGAAAAATTCCCTAACAGACATGATGCCTATATTCATAATCATTGCCTTGGATATCATCATAACTTTGCACTTTTCTATCAATTGCTCGACAGTAATTTGTTCACCCACCGTATTATTTTCCTTCAAGAGAGAAGCCTCTAGTGAAACGTATGGCCCTCGGGTCTATTTTCCATCATATATTTTCAGATCTATAAACCAAAAAACCCAAAAATATCTCATTGCAATTTATTTACTTTTACTTTGTTTTACGTTTTAGTAATCTTTTATATCTATCTCTATCAAATCTCACCTTTGCAAGTGACCGTGAATGGATTGACAACCCCTTTACCGCGTTGGGTGCAAGTGTCTGATTGTTTGTGCAGGTGCATAGATTGGAGACTTGCTTATATCCCGTACTGGATTGATACCTTGGTTCTTAACTGAGGGTAATACTTATATCTACTTTGCTGCATCACCCTTTCCTCTTCAAGGGAAAAACCAACGCAGGCTCAAAAAGTAGCAGACAACAGGGAAGACCCCAGGGCGGTGACAGGGATCGCGTGTCATGCTCGCTACAGCCCGATGTGGCGGTGCGCGGGTTGGTGCAACCATGGTGACAGCCTCGGGCGGCGTGGATCGCTTGCCACACTTGCTACAGCCTGACGTGGAGTGGACGACGGCCTGGAGTGGACGACCTTGGGGCGGCGATGGACCTCGAGCCGCAGCACTACGGCACAAAGGGGCAACACGGCGGTGACGCAGATCGGTGCAGCTGCGAGAGAACCATGGGGTGCAGGGGCGCGCTGTACTCGGTACGATTTTCACGGGACCTGTGGAGGCACGCGCAACCGACGGGCGAGGTCGGTCACCCGGCGTAGATGAGGCAGATCGCGGTGGCGGGCGGGTGGTCAATCCAATCGCACGCGAGATCGGGGAAGCCGCTCGGTGGAGGCAGAGTGGTGGCAGAGTCCAAGAAGAAGCCGCCGCCGACGACCGGCGTAGCATGACGTGTGGACGAGTGCGTCAGCGGTGAGACGCGGGTGGCCAATACAACGGTGGTGCCCGAGCAGGGACGCCCGAGATGCCAACGCAACCACAACACCCGATCGGCCAGGCCTGAAGCGGCATATACATCATCGTGCAGATGCGGTCGTACATACGTGGTTGAGGCGGCAAGTGATGCAAGAGCCTCGGTCGGAGCAGGGCGGCGACGGCCGACATAGAGCCATGGACGGGCAGTGACGCGAATGACGGCTATGACGAGCCGCCGCGTCGCGCGAGGCCGCTGGGTTGGAGAAGAGGCCGAGTGTAGCGTCGGTGTTGGAGGAGGACGGCGACGGGCGGGCAGACGCTCGGATGATGACCGTTAGGGGCCGCCTGCCGTGCGAGGCCACCAGATCAGTGAAGAAGCCAGCTGGTCGCGCCGGTGTTGCAGTGGAGGCGCACAGGGGTCGACTGCAGCGGCAGGCAACACAAACTGAATTTAGATCGGAAAACCAAAAAGAAAGCACCAATCAAGATGACCGGCCGGAGAGAGAAAAATCTGGAGTAAGCGCTCGGAAAAAAGACTTTCTAGGGCAGCCAGTCAATACGACCGGCAGACGAACCCTAGGTACGGGCGGCGTGGCCCCCGTCGGCGATCATGGAGACCGACCGTCCGGGGGAAGCGCGCAGGGCGGAAGCGGCGGGCGACGTCTAGGGTTGGATCGGTTATGCTGATACCATGTTAGAAGGGATGGAGAGGGATTGGTGGAATCGATGAATGATGTAATGCGTTGAATGTATTATTGAGCCTCGAGGACAAGTATATATTAAGTATAAGATTTTGGGGGCAAGACGCCTCCTGGAGATAAGATGGAAACAGTTCCTATGTAATTCCGGACAATCTCTAAATACCAAATATATCTCTAACAGCACCGATGAAGAATCATCAAATCAAAACTAACCGCATGCGAGCAGTTCTATGAATGATGCATCGCCGATCTATCCCCTACCACGATCAGATTTAGATTGACCAGCCAGCCCAACAACAATAGTTAAAATATCACTAGATCGAGCAACGAAAGACAAGCAATATGAGTGTGTGTGCTTGCAGATAAGAACTTCCTCTTATGGCCTCCCAACCCCTAAGGCCCTACCCGTACATAGTGTAAACCATGATCAGATCTATCGGCCATCGAACCAAAAAGAACACACTCAACCTATACGTGTAGGGCCGGCCCTAGAAATTGAGGACTGTGTATTCAAAATTTGAAAACTTTTTTTTGAAGCATACAACCTTCCTTTTAGCGCATATAACCGATTATAGTAGCATATTGTAGTAGTTCTAAACTATATAAAATATATTAGATAATATATTATATTAATAAAAATTGATCATAACTTGGTATTGTTCGACACCTAGAGGTATAAGTTGTTGAACATATGGTGGCAAAATCTAAGATATATAGATGATAGAAAGTAGCAAATGATAAGAAATGTTACAAATTACAGGGTAACTTTTGCGATCCTTAATGCTTTGAAAATGAGTGATGGTGTCCTCATCCTTAACTTGCAACAAGAATTCCCTTTCAATGAATGTGACCAAACAATCATCCAAGTATTTTGTCTCATTTTGTTTCTTAGCTTGTTTTTTATATAGTTCATGTCTTACACCTGAAAAAAATTGCTCAAGTTTTAGAGTACTAATAGTTATAGATGATGCTCACTATAAAAATCATAATTTATGAACATTACCACATTACAAATTCAAATGGAAAATTGCAAATACTCATGTCTAAACAATTCATAATTAACTGCAAACAAGTCTCTAGTTTCACTACAATTAAATAGAAAGAAGTACAAGACTAAATTCAGAGCAAGTAGTACATGTTAATGGAAGCTGCACAAGTCAGGTAGTACTCCCTCCGTTCCCAAATATAAGTCTTTTTAGAGATTCCAACAAGAGACTACATACGGAGCAAAATGAATGAATCTACACTCTAAAATATGTCTATATACATCTGTATGTTGTAGTCCATTTGAAATGTCTAAAAAGACTTATATTTAGGAACGGAGGAAGTACATGTTAGTGGAAGCTGCGCAAGTAGTACTGTAGCCTGGTGAACAATATGAGAACAAAACCCGAGCCCTTGACTGCCTGCCTGAATTTAGTTCGACAATGGTAAATAAATTCAGTTAGAACACTTCGACTATGAATCGACACGAGAGAAGAGAGCCCAATTGTTGGGGTGAAAGGATTACTGGATTAGTACATATAATTAGCATTCGGGTTGTGGTTTTGAGATTGAATCGATTCCTGCAATCCTGCTGCCCGCCACCTACTGCAGATGTCAGAAAATTCAGAACCAATAAGGGGCCAAGGGATCAAGGTTTAGACCTCCCCCAATGCAAAGGCACTTAGATGAGGTGCTAAGCATATTAAATGCCTTAGCAACTCAAGTCTCCAATGCAAAGGTGCTAAGCTTGTGGGTGCTAAGCGTCATGTATTCAATTTGTTGTAGACTCGGATTGTAATTCCACCTAGGTACACGTGCTTAGCACCGTTTCTTCATGGGGTCACCGTACTACTCTCTCTCTCTCTCTTTCTTCTTAACTAGCATGCCACATCATATTTTTTGCTTAGTTGGCAACCTTAGCGCCTGTACAAGGTGAAGCATTGGGAGGGGCCTTAGGGATGGAATCGTCATGCGCGTCCGCACCGCAGCCGCAGCCACACATACCTATGATCGATCACCAATCAGGCGACGGAAGCTCTAGGCCCTGGCCGCCGTGCGATGTCGATTAGGCGGTTGGCGGCTCGGGTCGTGTGCGGTGAGTAGAGAACTCGAGAACAGGGGACCTGGGCGGCGCTATCGGTTCATGTCCTCTAGATTTTTTTAGAACTCGCCAACTTTATTAATTATCAGCAAATGTCATAGGTACACGGTTTGGGTCATGAGGAATGCCCGACCAAACATATCTACCTATGTCTAGATTACAAGAAAACTTGGCGAGATTATGAGCCTCATAATTATGGTTCCTACACTCATGAATGAAAAAACAAGAAGTACAACCATTACAATGAACTTTGACTTCATGCACTATAGCAGCATTTGTGCCTCCGGTTCCTTTTTCACGACTCCCTGGCAATCCGAGGCGACACATAAAGACTGTACTACAAGATCATCCGCCAAAGATAAGGCTTCACGGCATGCATAGGTCTCCGAAACCATGGGGTCATTTATACGTTGGAAAACGATAGCCGATGATTCGACATATAGCACTGGTGCACGTCGGTCCTAAACAAACGGTTTTTAACCCCTTTCCATGATGGCATTTGAAACCGTCGCCAAGTGAGTGTGGGCGATAGGGGGGTCCTTCCCACATGACCCAGAAAACGTCGGGGATATGCCCTCCTAGGACACACGCTCGGCAAAATGAGGTCGTGTGCGACCGGCGAGCGCTCAAATACGGAAATACGTACATTAGAGCTAAAAAATACAATTATATGGCGAAATTGTTTCCGGTCACAAGTACATCCCACACAGTCAATCCCCGCTAAATGTTTCCATTCGTATGTACAACCCACACAGTCGCTCCAAGGAAAATATTTCCGTTCACAGGTACATCACACACAATTTTTCTCATTAAATCGTTCGCGTTATTGAATGTATCACACATGGTCCGTAGAAGAAACTGTGTGGTAAAGGCTGTTCATCACACACAGGTTTTATGTGGTAAACGTTTGCGCAAGGTGGCCTAACGCAAACAGATTTCAAGAGAAAGTCGTGTGTGATTGTTCATTGATCCAACACGGTTTATTTCTAGAAACTGTGTGCGTTGCCTGAGGTCATCGCCCACGGTATTTTTTTGACAACCGTTTGGAATAGCAAAACCCAATTAGCAGGCTAATTCTCCATTAGCAGGCTAATTATCCAATTATTCATAATCCATTTATTAATCTAATTGACATTTCATATTAAGCACACAATATATTTCATTTCCATATTAAGGAAGCAGAATTTCATAATTGAAATACATCAGAGTACAACATGATATAGCTTCAGCACTCAGCTACCCCATTACACAACTGCACCAGCAGCAAGTTCCACATGCAACATGTAGAACCTTTCGAAATTAGCATCATAGACGGTATATAGACAGATGCGTCTCATCTGGAAAACTGCTAAAGCGGAAGGCGAATATTGAGCCATCATTCATGTTGAAGGTCTTTGCAACTTTAGGCCAGTGTCTGTGGATGATTGACCGTCCGTCCTTCGTCCTCTTCAGAAACACTTCAATATTGAACCATGGGTGTGTATGAAAACCTTCCACGCCTCCTGACCATATAGGTGGTTTGAGAGGTAATCATTAGTGAACTACTTTGGAAAGGCCTGAAAACAAAAATGTGCATAAATATCCTCTCTATATTGGAAATGGGGCAAAGGAATAAAAAAGGCAAGGTATAATAGTTAGTACCATCTTGCAGTAAACTAATGTCTTCTTCATTGTGCAGACAAAGATCTTGTTGTTTTTTGTCGCTAATTTCTTTATCCTAACAATCTTTCTGAGTTTCTTGATTTGATTGATATTCATGGACAACCCATTTCCCCATATGCAAAAAGGGTCGAGCAGTGGGTCAAAACCTCTAACAGCAGGACCTACATGTGCAAGACCAAATTGTTAAAAACCAAAATATTAGAATGGTTTCTGCAATTGCACAATAATGTGCTATTAGAGAACGGACCATGAACGTGCTAACCTTGATTGTAAACCTCAGTGCTTCACATTCACTACTGGAGGATGCTGCTAACGCGACACTTTGATCAGTCATGCATTGGTCTCGAGATTGACAGTAGCTGGCCCTTCCCAGAGAATCACTTCTGGTTCAAAGCAAGCGTTTCCAACGCCGACGAGTGGTTGAGCTGAAGTTCATTTCACCGCTTTGTTTATTTGTTGTGTGAGAAAAACTTTACTAGAATGTTTTGTTGGAAATGATCTACAATCCAATGTGTATCCTCGTTGTCGTTGTGGGTTGATGACTTGTTGTATGTAATCAATGGTACATTTGCATATGCGTCCATGAACTCACGCCTACTAGTGGTGTCCATATGAATGGTTCTAGTGATTTTAGTTGCAAAATTAGATAGTGCTAGTGATTTGTAGCTGCATATTTTGACAAATCGCACTGTTACAAGGTTGAAAAATGGCAATGTTACTAGATAAACAAATGTCAATCTTTCCAGTTTGAGAAATGGCAACATACCCAAAATGACAGATATGCAAATCTTACACAATTGTTTGTACGTGGTTGCACACGGGTCATGCAAAACTACCGTTTGCATTGAAGGGATGCAGAAATCCTGCTCGGCACATTTTCCCTTGGCTTCCTAGGAAAGTTGTCGGTTTGCAAACAGGTGCTCTAACTAAAACGTTTGCGATGAGTGTTTTATATTTAAAAACCATTGACATTTTTTTCAGAAAAAAATTGTTTGATAAGTCTGTACATTAAGAGAGAAAAAAACGCAAGTTCATTCAAACCATATCTTTCATTCAGTCACACTGCGAATTTATATTCATATGATCGAGAATTCGAGATACTGTATTAAACCCCAAAAAACTATTTCCGGCGGCGGCGGAGGCGGCGTGCCGCGCCGTCGTTGTCGTTGTCGTCCTCCAGGACGCCGTTGTTGAAGTCTTCAAGGCAGCACAAAATGTTCTTCACTTGAAAATCAAACATCATGTCAGCGCGCGATCGACGGGCGGGGCGCGGGAGGACGGCCACTGGCGCCGCTGAGAGGTAGTGGTCGACGGCAGCGTCCCATGCCGCTGAGCAGGGGGCGCACGGGCACGGGCGTGGCGGGTGCAGCCAAATGCATAGGGACCTGCGCCGCGGTGGGTGGAGGGGCGCGCACGGGCGCAGTCGATGCAGCCAAACACACGGGGGCCGGCGACACAGTGGGTGGAGGGGCGTGCACGGGCACGGGCGCTGGCGCTGGCATGTACACGAGCTCGTGCAGGTTCGCGGAGAACTCGCTGATGCCCGCGGCTTCCAGCTCAGCGATAGTGCTCGGCGACTAGCCCATCAATGCTACGAGGATGGTCGGTGGCGCGGGCGCGTGGATGGGAGCTGGTACGGGAACGGGGGCAGCAACCGCCGCAGCCAGCTTGTTTTGGGCCATGTCCATGAGGCCCCATTCCTCCTTATTTCTATCTTTTCCGGCTCAGAGTCGACTTCACCAAACTTGAATACTAGTGGCAGATGATCATTCTGCGCCATGGCGGTGGAGGTCTGCGGGGGGAGGGGAATGGGAGGCAAACAGTAAGGCCGCCCGTATTAAACAATGGCCCGGGCACCATTAATGGAGAGGAAGGCGGGCGGCCATGGAAGTCAAAGGGCTCGCCTCCCAGTGAGCCTGCGCAGCATAAAGCTCACACACTTCCTGGTGAGCTTGCGCATTAGAGGACAACTTACACGCCTCTCGGTCAGCCTGCGCACCGGACTATGCTCGCACGCCTCCCGTTCAATCAAGGTCAAGCAGTTGTCCACACAACACTTCCTACAGCCATTAAAACGTAGACACGTGCCGTCACATGAATGGTTAACAGAACGCACACGTTTTGAATTATACAAATGTTTGAGATATTAAGTGGCAGCTATTTTTTCAAAATGCCTTCGTTGGCTGTCATTATTCGAGTGCGCCTTCTCTCAAAATGGACACGAAAAATACCACATCATGTCGGGCACCATTCCATGATAACATGCCAAGTTTCATGAATTTTAGATGAGTTTTGGATTTACTAGAATTTAAAAACCAGGCATCTCAATGTTTTGTCGGCAATCAACGGTGCCCTGGTGTTTGAAATTCATTCCCATTTATTGCATGGGACCTAAGAATGCACCCAAGGACACATATTTGATTTTTCAACCAATTTATATGCACTCGAGCATGTGCATGTAGTTCAAATTTGAATTATGCACATAAATGCATTGCAAACTCAGTTAATGCATAAAAATGTCCAAAAGAACCCCGAAAAATCACAAAAATTGACACAACACTCCTGTTGTTCTATGTTGACACGAGAAAAAATTTGGAAGCAATAAGAGGTAGTGGATATTGTTTCGTCCCCAAAGGTGGGAGTTCCCTACCGAAACCATGATGCTTGTTGTGAGAAGCTCTGGTTTGTGAGAAGCATAGACCCAAGCCTACCCCAAACCAGACAAAAAATTACCACGGCATGTTGATGCCGCTCCATGAAAGCATGCCAAGTTTCATGAATTTCAGCCGAGTTTTGGATTTACTAGAATTTAAAAACGAGGCATCTGAATGTTTTGCCGGCAATCAAACGGTTCCCTGGTGTTTAAAATTCACTCCCATTTCTTGCATGGGACCTAAGCATGCACCCAAGGACACATATTTGATTTTTCAACCAATTTATATGCACTGGAGCATGTGCATGCAGTTCAAATTTTAATTATGCACATAAATGCATTGAAAACTTAGTTAATGCATAAAAATGTCCAAACGAACCCCGAAATATCCCAAAAATTGACACAACACTCCTGTTGTTCTATGTTGACACGAGAAATTTTTTGAAAGCATAAGAGGCAATGGATATCGTTTTGTCCCCAAAGGTGGGACGTTCCCTACCGAAACCATCATGCTTGTTGTGAGAAGCTCTGGTTTGTGAGAAGCATATACCCGAACCTGCCCCAAATGGAACAACTATTTTAACACGGCATGTTGATGCCGCTCCATGATAGCATGCCAAGTTTCATGAATTTCAGACGAGTTTTGGATTTACTAGAATTTAAAAACGAGGCATCTCAATGTTTTGCCGGCAATCAACGGTGCCCTGGTATTTGAAATTTATTCCCATTTCTTGCATGGGACCTAAGCATGCACCCAAGGAAACATATTTGATTTTTCAACCAATTTGTATGCACTAGAGCATGTGCATGTAGTTCAAATTTGAATTATGCACATAAATGCATTGAAAACTCAGTTAATGCATAAAAATGTCCAAACGAACCCCAAAAAATCCCAAAAATTGACACAACACTCATGTTGTTCTATGTTGACATGACAAAAAATTTGAAAGCAATAAGAGGCGACGGATATCGTCCCGTCACCAAAGGTGGTACTTTCCCTATCGAAACCATCATGCTTGTTGTGAGAAGCTTATACCTGAACCTGCCCCAAATGGGACAAAATTTTCACCACGGCATGTTCATGCCGCTCTATGATAGCATGCCAAGTTTCATGAATTTCAGACGAGTTTTGGATATACTAGAATTTAAAAACCAGGCATCTCAACGTTTTGCTGGCAATCAACAGTGCCATGGTGTTTGGATTTCATTCCCATCTCTTGCATGGGACCTACAAATTCACCCAAGGACACACATGTTATTTTTCAACCAACTTTGGTGCATTGGAGCATGTGCTTGTAGTTCAAATTTGAATTATGCACATAAAATGCCTAGAAAACCCACTTAATGCATAAAAATGTCCAAACGAACCCCGAAAAATCCCAAAAATTGACACAACACTCTTGGTGTTCTATGTTGACACGAGAAATTTTTTGAAAGCAATAAGAGGCAACGGATATCATTTCGTCCCCAAAGGTGGGATGTTCCCTATCGAAACCATCATGCTTGTTGTGAGAAACTCTGGTTTGTGAGAAGCTATACCCGAACCTACCCCAAATGGGACAAATATTTTTAACACATCATGTTGATGCCACTCCATGATAGCATGCCAAGTTTCATGAATTTCAGACGAGTTTTGAATTTACTAGAATTTAAAAACCAGGCATCTCAACGTTTTGCGGGCAATCAATAGTGTCATGGTGTTTGAAATTCATTCCCATCTCTTGCATGGGACGTAGAAATTCACCCAAGGAAACACATGTGATTTTTCAACCAACTTTGGTGCATTGGAGCATGTGCTTGTAGTTCAGATTTGAATTATGCACATAAAATGCCTAGAAAACCCAGTTAATGTATAAAACAGGCCAAACGAACCCCAGAAAATTCCAAGATTGAACAAAACACTCCTATTGTTCTATGTTGACACTAGAAATTTTTTGAAAGCAATAAGAGGCAACGGATATCGTCTCGTCCCCAAAGGTGGTACGTTCCCTATCGAAACCATCATGCTTGTTGTGAGAAGCTCTAATTTGTGAGAAGCTTATACCCAAATCTACCCCAAATGGGGCAAAATTTTCACCACGGCATGTTGATGCCGCTCCATGATAGCATGCGAAGTTTCATGAATTTCAAATGAGTTTTGGATTTACTAGAATTTAAAAACCAGGCATCTCAATGTTTTGCCGACAATCAACAGTGCGCTGGTGTTTGAAATTCATTCCAATCTCTTGCATGGGACCTAGAAATTCACCCAAGGACACACATGTGATTTTTCAACCAACTTTGGTGCATTGGAGCATGTGCTTGTAGTTCAAATTTGAATTATGCACATAAAATGCCTAGAAAACCCAGTTAATGTATAAAAAAGGCCAAACGAACCGCGGAAAATTCATGCCCATTTCTTCCATGGGACCTAAGCATGCACTGAAGGACACAGATTTGATTTATCAACCAATTTGTATGCACCGGAGCATGTGCATGTAGTTTAATTTTGAATTGTGCACCTAAAATGGCTAGAAAACTAGTTTGATGTATGAAATGTCCAAACGAACCCTGAATAATTCCAATTCTTTTACGACACACATACAGTTGCATGTTCACTGCAGATAAAAGGTCTAGCAATTCAAACACCGTCCATTGCCGCTGTGACCCCATTATGCAATTCAAATCAAGATGAAAAATCAAGTAGATCGCACACAGTTTATTATCAGCAACCATATGTGAGATGTAGTAAAAAATATCTTGGAGCACCATCGGTGTATAGTATGCCTATGGCTTACGCGAGAAGGTGCGTCGGCTACAGTCCACAGTCGGCGTGTCAAGCACACTAGCTCGCTCCCCCAAAACTCCCGCCTCTGCATCCCTCTCTGCTTCAGTCCCTTGATTCAAATTTTCAGTGGCCCCGGCATTTTACTCCCGCCTATGCATCCTTCACAATCTCAAAAATATCTGCTCGCCCTTGATCCAAATTTTCAGTAGCCCCGCCTTGTTACTCCCGCCTAGTAAAATTTTCAGTTGCCGCAGTATTTCCTCAAACACAACCTCCACTCACCCAGACACACACAACCCTCGAAAGCATTGGTAGGTCGCCGCCATCACCAGCGCCTCCATCCTCAAGCTCTGCCTATGTGCCGGGGAGCTCGAGTAGCCAATGGCCAAAAATAGGTTTATCGCGGCCTTTTCGCCCGACGCCAGCGAGGTGGCCACCGAGGTGTCCCCGTCGTCCTTTGCGGGCCCGATCCGCCATTGTCGGTCCCCCGATCCGCCCGCCGCCGCGCCCCTATGCCGGTTAGAGGACTTCCCCGTCCTCCCCCGGACCCGGCAGCCGACGAAGTCCTACCTAGGGGTCCGGCAGCGGCGGTGGGGGACGTGGGTCGTTGAGATTACAGATCGAGAGACCCACACCCGCTGGTGGCTCGGTAGCTTCCACATGGCCGAGCTCGCGGCCATGGAGTATGACCGCTGGCAGGTCCGCTACCACGGCGCGGCAGCTAGGCTCAATTTCCCCTACGGCACATGTCCGGTCCACCTTGTTCCGCCGGAGCCAGGGGTGGTGAGCTCGGCTATGGCGCGGGAGGACCGCGAGGCGTGGGAGCATCTCGAGGCCGAGGCCGCCGACGAGGCCTACATGCAAGAGCTCCACCGGCAGCACCCGGAGCTTGTGGAGGCGGAGCGGGCGATCTTTGCCGGTGTGGAGGGCGGCGAGGTTATAACGCTCTCCTCCGATGACGAGGTCGAAGGTGGCGAGAACGGCGGCGCTGAGGGCAGTGAGGTTATCACGCTCTCCTCTGATTGCGAGGACGAAGGCGGCGGCGACGGCGGCGTGGAGGGCATCGAGGTGGGCCCCTAGGACGAGGAGATCGACGTCGACGAGTGGAGGAGTGCCTTCCCCAATGACCCCAACGATGGTACTGGCCCGGACCCGGCTCGCGACACACCGTACATGACGAGGAAGGATTGGCTCGACCTCTACTTCGACCGAAAGTAGTTTAGCTTAGTTTAAATTTATGTTTTATGTTCGGTTATGCCAAACTATATGTGTTTATGTTTGAATGCATGCTACTTTCGGTTGAACCTGCTTTGAACTTGATCAAATTGAAGTTTACAACCTTAAGTTTAGGGGATCGACTAGAAAAGGCCAAAAATTGCTGGAGTATATATATCCACTAAGGGTTTTAGTCCTTTAACTTTTTAAGGATCGCCTAGAGATGTCCTTATGACTTGTTTATTTCAGTTCTTCACAATGTGATGCTCTATATGTGCAACTATCTGCTGTGCAGTTCAATTTCATCAATGACAGTTTCAACAATACCACTTGGAATTACGATACTTGGTTGCCTTTAAGGATATTGCTGTTAACATGCCTTTTCGTTTTTCAATTGTTGTTTAGCAACATGCATTGTACTGAATGACTAAATATGCAATCCCAGGCTACATAGTAACAAGGAAGAGTGTTACCTTAATGTTCTGATGATGTCTAGATATACATGTAATAAAATCTTATATAATGGGATGGATGGAATGTTGTACTACATCATTTTTCAATTTTTGTTTAGCTTCTAATATTAACTTGGTGCTTTTAGGTAAATATATCATTGCCAAAGATCCACACTTTGACCCTTTCTGCGCATGGGGCAATGAGATATTCATAAACCAGCATCAAGTGAGGAAACTGATAAAGATTGTTACTAAAATGGGTCAAAAGATGTCAATCGAACTATTTGTTTGCACTTTATGCAAGACAACAGTGAACTGCAGGATGGTAAGTAAGAACCCTATAGCCTTCTTTTTACTGCCCGTAATGAGTTGCGTTAGATGACAATATCTGAATCTTTTTCTTTTGCAGTGCATCCTGAAGCAGTTTACTCGAGATTACCTCTCAAACTACATGACTAGCGGCCGGCCATCACACTACTAGGAAAAGGCCTACTAATGGTGCACCTGTTTTGGCTACTAATGGCGCACTACAGGTGCGCCATCAGTACCACGCCACTAGTATATTTTAGTAATGGCGCACCACAGGTGCCCCATTAGTATCTGGTATACTAATGGCGCACCACAGGTGCGCCATTGGTGTCCCACAGGTGCGCCATTAGTATCTGGTATACTAATGGCGCACCACATGGAAGTGCGCCATTAGTAACAATTTTAAAAAAAATTGTTTTTTTCTTAATCTCAGGTAATGGCACACTTTGCCAGGATGCGCCATTAGTATGTTTGGAAAAATGAAAAAAAATTGTTACTAGTGGCGAACCATGTGTCTGGTGCGCCATTAGTGTCTTCCACACTAATGGTGCACCAGCACATGGTGCACCATTAGTATATAGTAGTGGCGCACCACTTGCCTGGTACGGCATTAGTGTCAATTTCATCTATAGCCGTTTTCCTAGTAGTGTCACAAGGGGTTGGACTAGAGTTTTGCATGCCTTCTGCATCCACGAGAGCACAATAGGGCCATTCCGCTTCACCTTGTTCAGCAACTGGAATGTCTGTCGCCTCTTTTCTTTACCATCTATAATAGTACAAGTATAGAACCCTGGTACATCATTCTTTATTTGGTGCTTCTGTAATTCTTAAACATATGTACCTGTGAATCAAATAATGCATTGGTTGTTTGAACCTGATGGATATGAATAAAGCTATAGCCTACTTTCAAGTTTAAATTAGGTAGAATTTTAAATAGCAGCAATTAAATTAGGGCAAAATTACGTTGTGCAGGTCATTACAGCACACACGGTTGGTAAAACACAAACGTTTGCGATATACACCATAATCCGAGACGATTCATAGAGAGGAAACGTGTGCAAGCATGCACACAGTTGTCGTTCGCAAAGCGTGTGTGATGTCAGACACTATCACATACGGTGCCGGAAAATGAAATGTGTGTGATTGTCTACCTAACGTCCACGGTTTATAATCATGAACTGTTTGTGATGTGCCAGGCATCGTAAATCTCCCGTGCCTGGAATCTGCCTAGAATCTGCCTGGAAAGCTCCCATGCCTAGAATCTTCCTGGTTTTAGGCAGAACCACAAAACTCCAACTGCGATGGCAATGCGAGCACAAACGAGTATCAAGGATGAAGCGTTTAGCATATTCAAGATATCGGAAACGGTTATATAGGGACAAGTGTATGCATCAAGGCTCCCTATCCCTGACGGTTTCTGGGTCATGTGGGAAGGACCCCCCTATGGCCCACACTCACTTGGAGACGGTTCCATATGCCATCGCGGAAAGGGGTTAAAACCGTTTATTTAGGACCGACGCGCACCAGTGATTGTTTCCCTCCAACACATATAAGGTAGTTAGTCATCGGGTTAAGTAAGGGTTCGCATGCTATCAGTAAAATATGTTGATGAAAAATAAGCACATTGCAGATTCATCAGATTAATTCAAGCCACACGGAAAACCCATTTACCCAAACCAAGCATGATTAAGAACTAGGAAATATAGTCCTTGTATATGTTTCTCATGTATTAAGTGCAGCCAAATTCGACTTATTCCTCACATGCACAACAATACAAAATTCTACCCACGGCAATTGGACATCGCATTACAAAATTGAACCAATCAGTTAACTAAACACCACAACAAATGAACCAAACATTAACTGATGACCACATTGCACAATATAACATACTCCTAATAGAACATCAGATAGTTAACAAAACAGTTAACGACAGCCAATTGTAGCAATTGTATTTGTTTCTCATGTATTTACTACAGCAAAATTCAATTTATTCATCACATGGTATACAATAACAGAATGTACCCACAACTATTGAACATTGCATTGTAGAATTGAACCAAACAGTTAACTAAACACCACATCACAAATGAACCAAACGTTAACTGAGCACCACATTGCACAATGTATAACCAAACCAAGCATGCTAGACAACTTGGAAATATAGCAATTGTATTTGTTTCTCATGTATTTTGTAAAGATAAATTTGATTTAGTTCTCACATGGAAGATAATACATAATTGCAGCCTGAAGAATTGAACATCACATTTGTAGAATTGAACCAAACAGTTATCTGAAGACGACAACTAATTAACAAAATAGTTAATAAGTGAGCACCACACTGCACGACATATAGAACATCTACACTAGAGCAATAGATTGCATGGTAAAATTAGATAGCACAATTCACTAGAATTTGTGAAGGAAAGGCAGGAGTAGCACACGCAGCAGGTAAACCGAGCATGCTTAACCAGCATGGCATGGTGCTCCTCCAAGATCTGGGGGTCGGCACGAATGGCAGCCATCGCAACCTCATCCGTGCGTGCGGCCACGATTTGCTTCTCCGCTGCCAAATGCTCCTTGAGATCTTGGCTAGACTGCGTGCACCATGGCTTAGGGCGGCACTTATTTGGTGGAGGGGTCGGTGATTTGGGTGGAAGGTGTCGCGCTCGCACTGGCGGTCGGGGCATGTGGGATGTGGAAGGAGGAGGAGGATGGGGGTCGGGTGTGGATTACCTGCCTGGATAGACGAGGCTGAGCAGCGTGAAGGAGGGTCACCAACGAGGAGGCGGCGCTGCAAGCAAGGATTGAAGGTTTCAACTTGGAAAGGAAGGTGGGAAGAGGGGAAATGTGGCTTTTGGTAAGGGGGAGGGGGCGGGGAGGTAGATATTTTCGCGGAAGCCGAAAATTTGGAATCGCTTCAGCCAAAAAACTGGCACGCAAAGTGTCATCAGACACGGTCCCTTATTCAGAACTATGTACGATATGCGGACATCACAAACGATTCAGATAGCTTCACCCGTGTGTGATGAGTTTGAATGCCAAAAGTTTTGGTTCAAATTTCCATGGTTACAGTGGTCATCCACGTCATTGCATAATTTGGGTACACAAAGGAGACTACAACACACCCACACTTCTTAATCAAGCAAGTTCAACAATTAAACAGAGCTATCTGACCTAAACATTACTCTAACAAATTACAGACCGACACTCTTAATTAAATAAAACAAAGAGTACTACTACGGCTGGTGCTCGTCGGTCTCCGCCGCTGCCTCCATGTCCAGCTTGCGACCGACGGTCTCCTAGGAAGGGGCTACATGGCATCCATCGCACAGTACTCGGCAAGCATCTCGCCATCCATGTCCGCCATCTCTTCGGAAAAGGCCGCCACGAGCTGGGCGTGGGCGGACGCGATCTGGGCTTGGACGGGCTCTGTCGTCGCAAGGTATGCGGCGGAGGAACGGATGGCTGCTCGGACGCTCTCGGTGATTGCCAGCTCTTCGGCCGTGGGTTGCTAACCATTGTCGGAGAAGCTTCATTCGATTTGTGTAGTGACCGCCAGGAGCTGGGCGTGGGCGGCCTCGACATGGTTGTGGGCGGCCTCCATCAGGGCTAAGGCCGCCGCTGCGGAACGGATAGCTGTTGTGCCGCTCTCGCCAGTTGCTATCCCCGAGGCAGATGTTGCTACCGCCACCTGAGAAGCAACAGCGGCCGTTTGGGCTGCCTTTGCCACCCGGTCATAGATTGCGGCCGCACTCATGCACCTCGTTAGCACGCGTATGGCGGTTGCGGCCGTGCTCTCGCCGGAGTGGGTCGTCGAAGTTGCCTTCATGACGCGGGTCCACGTGCCCATCTTTCACCAGCGATGATTGAACAGTGAAATGATATTTGGGGAGCGAGCTAGTGTGCTTGAGACGCCAGCTGTGGACTGTAGCCGACACACCTTCTCGCGTAAGCCATAGGCGTACTATACACCGACAGTGCTCCAGGATATTTTGTGCTGCATCTCACACGGTTGCTGATAATAAACTGTGTGCGATCTACTTGATTTTTCATCTTGATTTGAACTAAAAAATGGGGTCACAGCAGCAATGGACGGTGTTTGAATTGCTAGACCTTTTATCTAGAGTGAACATGCAACTATATGTGTGTCGTAAAAGAAATGGAATTATTCAGAGTTCATCTGAACATTTTATACATTAAATTGGTTTTCAAGCCATTTCAGGTGCACAATTCCAAATTAAACTACATGCACATGCTCCAGCGCATATAAATTGGGTGAAAAATCAAATCTGTGTCCTTGGGTGCATGCTTAGGTCCCATGCAAGAAATGGGAATGAATTTCAAACACCAGCACACCGTTGATTGTCGGCAAACATTGAGATGCCTAGTTTTTCAATTCTAGTAAATCCAAAACTCGTCTGGAATTCATGAAACTTGGCATGCTATCATGGAGCGGCATCAACATTCCATTGTAAAAAATTTGTCCCATTTGGGGCAAGTTTGGGTATATGCTTCTTACAAACTGGAGCTTCTCACAACAAGCATGATGCTTTTTGGTAGGGAATGTCCCACCTTTGGGGACAAAATGATATCCATTGCCTCTTATTGCTTTCAAAATTTTTCTCGTGTCAACATAGAACAACAGGAGTGTTGTGTGAATTTTTTTGATTTTTCGGGGTTCGTTTGGACATTTTTATGCATTAACTAAGTTTTCAATGCATTTATGTGCATAATTCAAATTTGAACTACATGCACATGCTCCAGTGCATATAAATTGGTTGAAAAATCAAATATCTGTCCTTGGGTGCATGCTTAGGTCCCATGCAAGAAATGAGAATGAATTTCAAACACCAGGGCACCATTGATTGCTGGGAAAACATTGAGATGCCTGGTTTTTAAATTCTAGTAAATCCAAAACCCGTCTAAAATTCATAAAACTTGGCATGCTATCATGGAGTGGCATCAACTTGCCGTGGTAAAATTTTTGTCACATTTGGGGTAGGTTTGGGTATATGCTTCTCACAAACTGGAGCTTGTCACAACAAGGATGATGGTTTTCGAAAGGAACGTCCCACCTTTGGGGAAGAAACGATATCCATTGCCTCTTATTGCTTTCAAATTTTTTTCTCGTGTCAATATAGAACAGCAGGAGTGTTGTGTGAATTTTTGTGATTTTTCGGGGTTCGTTTGGACATTTTTATGCATTAACTGAGTTTTCAATGCATTTATGTGCATAATTCAAATTTGAACTACATACACATGCTCCAGTGCATATAAATTGGTTGAAAAATCAAACCTGTGTCCTTGGGTGCATGCTTAGGTCCCATGCAAAAATGGGAATGAATTTCAAACACCAGGGCACCATTGATTGCTGGCAAAACATTGAGATGCCTGGTTTTTAAATTCTAGTAAATCCAAAACTCGTCTGAAATTCATGAAACTTGGCATGATATCACGGAGCGGCAACAACATGCCGTGGTAAAAAAATTGTCCCATTTGGGGCAGGTTTGCGTATATGCTTCTCCCAAACCGAAGCTTCTCACAACAAGCATGATGGCTTTCGGTAGGGAACGTCCCACCTTTGGGGACGAAATGATATCCATTGCCTGTTATGCTTTCAATTTTTTTCTCGTGTCAACATAGGACAAAGAAGTGTTGTGTGAATTTTTTGTGATTTTTCGGGGTTCGTTTGGACATTTTTATGCATTAACTGAGTTTTCAATGCATTTATGTGCATAATTCAAATTTGAACTACATGCACATGCTCCAGTGCATATAAATTGGTTGAAAAATCAAATCTGTGTCCTTGGCTGCATGCTTAGGTCCCATGCAAGAAATGGGAATGAATTTCAAACACCAGGGCACCGTTGATTGCCGGCAAAACATTGAGATGTCTGGTTTTTAAATTCTAGTAAATCCAAAACTCGTCTGAAATTCGTGAAACTTAGCATGCTATCATGGAGCGGCATCAACATTCCATTGTAAAAAAATTGTCCCTTTTGGGGCATGTTTGGGTGTATGCTTCTCACAACAAGCATGATGGTTTTCGGTAGGGAACGTCCCACCTTTGGGGATGAAACGATATCCATTGCCTCTTATTGCTTTCAAATTTTTTGTTGTGTCAACATAGAACAACAGGAGTGTTGTGTGAATTTTTTTGATTTTTTGGGGTTCGTTTGGACATTTTTATGCATTAACTGAGTTTTCAATGCATTTATATGCATAATTCAAATTTGAACTACATGCACATGCTCCAGTGCATATAAATTGGTTGAAAAATCAAATATGTTTCCTTGGGTTCAGGCTTAGGTCCCATGCAAGAAATGGGAATGAATTTCAAACACCAGGGCACCATTGATTGTCGGCAAAACATTGAGATGCCTGGTTTTTAGATTCTAGTAAATCTAAAACTCATCTGAAATTCATGAAACTTAGCGTGCTATCATGGAATGGCACCCGGCATTTTGTGGTATTTTTTGTGTCCATTTTGAGAGAAGGTGCACTCGAATAATGACAGCCAACAAAGGCATTTTGAAAAAATAGTTGCCACTTTAATATCTCAAACATTTGTATAATTCAAACCGTGTGCGTTCTGTTAACCATTCACGTGACACCACTTGTCTTGGTTTTAATGGTTGTAGGAGGTGCCGTGCGGACAGCTAGTTGACCTTGACTGAACGGGGGGCGTACGAGCACCATACGGTGCGCAGGCTGACCGAGAGGCGTGCAAGCTGTCCTCGAATGTGCAGGCTCACCGGGAAGCGTGCGAGATGTACGCTACACAGGCTCACTGGGAAGCGTGCCCTTTAACTTCCATGGCCGCCTGCCTTGCTCGCATCCTCTCCATTAGTGGCGCCCAAGCCGCAGTTTAATTTGCTTTTTAAATATAATACACTCATCGCAAACATTTTAGTTAGAACACCCATATGCAAACCGACAGCTTCCCCAGGAAGCCAAGTGAAAATGTGCCGAGCAGGATTGCTGCAGCTTTTGATCGCAAATGTTTTAGATAGAACACCCGTATGTGAAGTGAGAGCAGCGCAGGATTTGTGCATCCCTTCAACAAACAGTTGTTTTGGATGACCCGTGTGCAACCACATACAAACAATTTGGTAAGATTTGTCAATCCTTGTAACACTGCGGTTTGTCAAAATATGAAGCTAAAAATCACTAGCAGTATCTAATTTTTGCAACTAAAATTTAGTAATTAAGCATAGATTTCATTCATAGATTAAGCAGTCTTTCTTAATTTATACAAATAGTTCAACTCGACAGCTGAACTAACCAAACTTGTCCCCAATTGTTGCCAACCACGTACTGAAATAGCTAGTTCAACTATATATACTAGCTAATTTTCAGTATGTTGTACAGTTCCACCACATCTATAGTCAGATGAACTGAACAAAATAGCCCGTAAATACTACTACTACGGAGGGGCTTTGTACTACTTCCGGCTGCCTCTCCATTGCTAAGCGTGCTCAGTAAGAGGCGGGGGAGGAGGAGGAGCCTACCGACGAGCTGGGCAACCGCAATACGGTGCCTACCGCTGTTGCAGCTTCAGCTATGCTCACCTTAAACGCCCTCTGCCGCTCCACACGACCCCTCTCAAAGCGGTGGTTCTGCTCGTAGATCTCCTGATTCCTTGGCTCTGAGGCGGCATGTTCCGTGGCCACGGCGGTGGTAAGGCTCTTTGCGTGCTCGATGAGGCGCTCCTCCTCCTGCAGGAACTCGGTGTAGCATGCAAGGTCGCTCATGCATGTGCGGGCATCCACCTCTGCCTCCCGCCTTCGGGCAGCGGTGGCGAAGCGGGTGATGACCCTGGCAGTCGATGGTGGGCTGGCGGCCACGACGGCCGACAACGGGGTGGCGGCCATGACCACCACCTCCCGCCTTCGGGCCGCAGTGGCGGAGCGGGTGATGGCCACATTGGCCGGCAGTGGGGTGGCAGCCACAACGGCCACCTCCCGCCTTCGGGCCTCGGCGGTGGAGCATGCGATGGCCCTTGCTTTCGTCGGTGGTGTGGTGGCAACAGCGGCCGGCAATAGCTGCTGATGGGCACCAGCGGCGAAGCGTGTGGTGGGTGTTCCACGCACACCCAACAGGGACGCCCCACGCACTACACTACACCGGGGACTGCGCCGCTGTCGTGGTGTAGCCTCCCAGCAGGAGTTGTCCTCTGATGACGGCGGAGTGGCTAAGCGACTACTACGGACCGGTGCCATTGGCGATTGTGGGAGAAGCAGATGAGATAAGCTACAGGGAGGGAGGGGAAAATGCGATGCAGGACTCGCCGGCCATGAGCGTTTTTATAGCAGGCCGATAAGCATTGGGATTTTGGGGGATTTTACCGAGTCGGGCGGGAAGCTTGCGTGGTAACCTGCGAGGTTGCACGGGAACGGGCTCACCAATGATTCATTGGCGCCACCATTTGGCCAAAAGAACGCCCCCGCGCGATGCGCAAGCTTGCGTTGTAAGCCGTTTGCGGCAGCGGAGTGACAATACGTGCGAGAGGAGGACTAAAGGCCATGTACACATACGGTTAATAAAAAAACATTTGCGATTTAATTACCTACTATACCACTGTCCTAGTTTATAAGTATGATTTAACTAATAAAATACGAATGCATGTCGCCAAAGATTATATAGTTGGATTTGTATTTAAACATAGTTTCCAATTATATAATTTTTTAAACATGCATTAACATTTTGTTGGTTAAATTTGAGGGCAAAGTATGGCACAGAATATAAAGGAGACTATAGACTAGACGGAGGTGGTAGCACACGGCCGCTCTGTACGCAGCGATGCAATAGTCGACCGGCATGTAGGCGGCCATTTCCTGCCTGTTCAACTGCTCTATGTGTGTGGTTGCTTGCGGTTCAGGCGGCCGCGGCACGCTCTGCTCGCGTCCCGCCGCGCGCGCTCTGCTCTCACGTCCCTCCGGGTGCTCTGCCCTCGTCCCTCCATGCGCGCTGCCTTGGGGCTAGCGCACGATCACGCGCGTTTGTGTGCAAGCGGTTGCGCCGGGCGCGGTGCAACGATGCAGTTACCCGTTGCAAAAACTGCCATGCGGACGCGCCGAGAATCCACGCCTCCCGGCCCCTTTTATTCCTGCGGCGTGATATGTCTCCAATGTATCTATAATTTTTTTATTGTTCCATGCTATTATATTATCCATCTTGGATGTTTTATATGCATTTATATGTTATTTATATGATTTTTGGGACTAACCTATTAACCTAGAGCCCAGTGCCAGTTTCTGTTTTTTCCTTGTTTTTGAGTTTTACAGAAAAGGAATACTAAACGGAGTCCAATTAACATGCCTATTTTTGATGATTTTTTATGGACCAAAAGAAGCCCCTGAAGTAAAAGAGTTGGGCCAGAAGAGTCCTGAGCCATCCACGAGGGTGGAGGGGGTGCCCTACCCCCTGGGCTCACCCCCCTATCTCGTCCATGACTCAGAGACCCCCCTGACGTGAGACTGAAGCCAAAAATTCTGATAAATACAGAAATCCCCGAAAAGAAACCTAGATGGGGAGTTCCGCCGTAGCAAGCCTCTGTAGCCACTGAAAACCAATCGGTACCCTGTTCCGGCACCCTGACGGAGGGGGGATCCATCATCGGTGGCCATCTTCATCATCCCGACGCTCTCCATGATGAGGAGGGAGTAGTTCGCCCTCGGGGTTGAGGGTATGTACCAGTAGCTATGTGTTTCATCTCTCTCTCTCCCTCGTGTTCTTGATATGGCACGATCTTGATGTACCGCGAGCTTTGCTATTATAGTAGGATCTTATGATGTTTCTTGCCTCTATCTCCTTGTGATGAATTGAGTTTTCCCTTTGAAGTTATCTTATCGGATTGAGTCCTTAAGGATTTGAGAACACTTGATGTATGTCTTGCATGTGCTTAATTATATGTGGTGACAATGGGATATTCACGTGATCCACTAGATGTATGTTTTGGTGATCAACTTGTGAGTTATGTGACCTTGTGAACTTATGCATAGGGGTTGGCACACGTTTTTGTCTTGACTCTCTGGTAGAAACTTTGGGGCACTCTTTGAAGTTCTTTGTGTTGGTTGAATAGATGGATCTGAGATTGTGTGATGCATATCATATAAGCATACCCACAGATACTTGAGGTGACATTGGAGTATCTAGGTGACATTAGGGTTTTGGTTGATTTGTGTCTTAAGGTGTTATTTTACTACGAACTCTAGGGATGTTTGTGACACTTATAGGAATAGCCCAACGGACTGATCGCAAAGAATAACTTTGAGGTGGTTTCATACCCTACAATAATCTCTTCGTTTGTTCTCTGCTATTAGTGACTTTGGAGTGACTCTTTGTTGCATTTTGAGGGATATTTATATGATCCAATTATGTTATTATTGTTGAGAGAACTTGCACTAGTGAAAGTATGAACCCTAGGCCTTGTTTCAATGCATTGCAATACTATTCATGAGAAGAAATTTGCTTATGTGGAGAGTAATAAAAATTCTATGCTTTTAGATCATGAAAAGAATGCTTTATGTGATGGTTACATTGTTGAATTAATTCATGATGCTACTGAAAATTATTATGAGGGAGGAATATATGCTTGTAGGAATTGCAATAATATCAAGTTTCCTGTCTATGTGCTTAAAATCTTGAAGTTATGCTTGTTTTGCTTTCCTATGCTAGTTGATTCTTGTTCCCATAAATTGTTTGCTCACAAAATCCCTATGCATAGGAAGTGGGTTAGACTTAAAAGTTCTAGTCATATTCTTCATGATGCTCTCTTTATGTTTCAATTCCTATCTTTTATATGAGCATCATTGAAATCATCATGCCTAGCTAGAAAGGCATTAAAGAAAAGCGCTTGTTCGGAGACAACCCAACATTTATACCTACTGTGTTTGTGTGTTCACGTGATTATGATACTGTAGTAATCATGTTTTATAGCTTTTGTTTCAATAAAGTGCCAAGTAAGACCTTTGGGATAGCTTACGGTGATAGTTGATTTGATCTTGCTGAAAAACAGAAACTTTTGTGCCCAGGAGATTAGTTTTCATTTTTAACAGAAGCATGATAAAATACTGATTCTTTTTGAAGAATATTAATAAACAAATTTCCTAGGACTTCCTAATTTCTCAGGATTTTTGGAGTTACAGAAGTATTCGAGAGTTACAGATTACTACAGATTCTTCTGTTTTTGACAGATTCTGTTTTTGATGCATAGTTTGCTTGTTTTCTAGTTTCTATGGCTTATATTGCTTAATATAAATTGTAGAAATGATATGGTACAGTATAAATCAAGTGAGAAAAATTATGAATCTTGTCTTGACAATACCTAAGTGCTGATTTACTTTCTTATACTAACGAAGCTTACGAGTTTTCTGTTAAGTTTTGTGTTGTGAAGTTTTCAAGTTTGGGTAAAGATTTGATGGACTATGGAATAAGGAGTGGAAAGAGCCTAAACTTGGGGATGCCCAAGGCACCCCAAGGTAATATTCAAGGACAACCAAGAACCTAAGCTTGGGGATGCCCCGGATGGCATCCCCTCTTTCGTCTTTGTCTATCGGTAAGTTTACTTGGAGCTATATTTTTATTCACCACATGATATGTGTTTTGCTTGGAGCATCATTTTATTTTATTAGTATTTGATTGCTGTTATTTAGAGTAATGTTTTGCATCTTTTAGTTCAATAAAAAGGTCAAGTGTAGCCCTTACCAAGCTTATTTTTCAAGTCTATATGTTACTGTCTTAAAAATAGAAGATTTGCTGTTATGTTTTGAATATTGGTGAATAGTCAGAACATGATAAAATCATGAAATTTTTACAACATTAGTAACAACAAATTATCTACAGTGTGGTAATTTTTCAGAATTTTTGGAGTTAGGTAAGTATGATTCCTCTTGCATTGTTTACAGACTATCGTGTTTAGACAGATTGCTGTTATGTTTGTATTGTTTGCATATGTTTGCTTGTTTAATGATTCTATTTAAGGATAGGACTCTTAAATATACAGAGGCATTTAGTATGCAATGTCAAATTATAATTTTAGTGATTTTATACAGTAGAGAATGATAAAGTTTTTCATGGATTTATACTAACTTATCTCATGAGTTCTTGTTGAGTTTTGTGTGGATGAAGTTTTTAAGATTCCAGGAAACTATGGTATGAGAGGAATTAAGGAGACACAAAAGCTCAAGCTTGGGGACGCCCAAGGCATCCCTAATTAATATTTCAAGAAGTCTCAAGCATCTAAGCTTGGGGACGCCCCGGTAGGTATCCCACCTTTCTTCACATGATATCGGTTAGCCTCGGTTGAGCCTAAGTTTTTGCTTCTTCACATGATATGTGCTATCCTTGCAATGTCATTTTATTTTGTTTTGCTTGTTGTTTGAATAAAGTACTTAAGATCTGAAATTTTATTTATGAGAAGGAGTCTTCACATAGTTACATAATTATTCAACTACTCATTGATCGTCACTTATATCTTTCGGCGTAGTTTGTAGTTTGTTCTAGTGCTTCACTTATATCTTTTAGAGCACGGCAGTGGTTTTATTTTGAAGAAATAGATGAACTCTTGATAACCCACAAGTATAGGGGATCAATTGTAGCCTCTTTTGATAAGTAAGAGTGTCGAACCCAATGAGGAGCTGAAGGTAGAATGAATATTCCCTCAAGTTTTATCGACCACCGATACAACTCTACGCATGCTTGACGTTCAATTTACCAAGAACAAGTATGAAATTAGAAGTACTTTGTAGGTGTAACGGGATAGGCTTGCAAGAATATAAAGATCACGTAAATAAAAACTAGGGGCTGTTTTAGGTAAAAAAGCAATAAAGTTAGTATAGAGAGTGTGGAAAAGTAGTGGTAGGAGTTGCGAAATTGTCCCTAAGCAATTGACTACTTTACTAGACCGATAGCGAGTTGTATGTGGGAGAGGCCACTGCTAGCATGTCATCCTTGACTTGGAATTCTATGCACTTATGATTGGAACTATTAGCAAGCATCCACAACTACTAATTTTCATTAAGGTAAAACCCAACCATAGCATTAAGATATATTGGTCCCCCTTCAATCTCGTATGCATCAATTTCTATGCTAGGTTGAAACTTCTGTCACTCTTGCTCTCCAATACATAGTCCTATCAACATACAACTCACCCTATGGTGTGATCCACACGCGCGCTCATATGATGGGCACCAAAGGACAGCAACATAACCACAAGCAAATTAAACCAATCATAGCAATTCACCAATTACCGAGAGGACAACAAAAATCTACTCAGACATCATAGGATGGCAACACATCATTGGATAACAATATGAAGCATAAAGCACCATGTTCAAGTAGAGGGTACAGCGGGTTGCGGGAGAGTGGACCGTTGTAGATAGATGGGGGAAGGTGATGAATACATTGGTGAAGATAACGGAGGTGTTGGTGTAGATCGTTGTCGCAATGATGGCCCCGGTGGCATTCCGGCACCACCGGGAGAGAAGAGGAGAGGTCCCCCTCCTTCTTCTTCTTCCTTGACCTTCTCCCTAGATGGGAGAAGGGTTCCCCTCTGGTCCATGGCCTCCATGGCGGTAGAGGGGCGAGAGCCCCTCCGAGATTGGATCTGTCTCTCTCTCTCTGTTTCTGCGCTCTAGATTCTGCCCTTTCACCGTTTCTTAAATTCCTGGAGATCGGTAACTCCGATTGGGCTGAAATTTTAACACGATTTCTATCCGGATATTGGCTTTCTTGCGGCGAAAGAAGGGCACCAACCGCCTTACGGGATGGCCACGAGGGCCCAGGGCATGCCTGACCCCCTGGGGCGCGCCCCCTGCCTCGTGGCCCCCTCGGGCATCATCTCGCGTTGATACTTCTTCCCCAAAACCACATATATTCCAAAAAAATCTACGTCGGTTTTTATCCCATTTGGACTCTGTTTGATATGAATTTTCTGCGAAACAAAAAACATGCAACAAACAGGAACTGGCACTGGGCACTGGATCAATATGTTAGTCCCAAAAATAGTATAAAAAGTTGCCAAAAGTATATGAATGTTGTAGAATATTGGCATGGAACAATAAAAAATTATAGATACGACGGAGATGTATCAGCATCCCCAAGCTTAATTCCTGCTCGTCCTCGAGTAGGTAAATGATAAAAAAGATAATTTTTAATGTGGAATGCTACCTAGGATAATCTTGATCATGTAATCTAATCATGGCATGAATATTAAGACATGAGTGATTCAAAGCAATAGTCTATCATTTGACATTAAGAGAATAATACTTCAAGCATACTAATAAAGCAATCATGTCTTTTCAAAATAACATGGCCAAGGAAAGTTATCCCTACAAAATCATATGGTCTGGCCATGCTCCATCTTCACCACACAAAGCATTCAAATCGTGCACAACCCCGATGACAAGCCAAGCAATTGTTTCATACTTTTGACGTTCTCAAACCTTTTCAACTTTCACGCAATACATGAGCGTGAGCCATGTACATAGCACTATAGGTGGAATAGAATGACGGTTGTGGAGAAGACAAACAGGAGAAGATAGTCTCACATCAACTAGGCGTATCAACGGGCTATGGAGATGCCCATCAATTGATGTCAATGCGAGGAGTAGGGATTGCCATGCAACAGATGCACTAAGAGCTATAAGTGTATGAAAGCTCAGACTGAAACTAAGTGGGTGTGCATCCAACTTGCTTGCTCATGAAGACCTGGGGCATTTGAGGAAGCCCATCGTTGGAATATACAAGCCAAGTTCTATAATCAAAATTCCCACTAGTGTATGAAAGTGATAACTCAAGAGACTCTCTATATGAAGAACATGGTGCTACTCTGAAGCACAAGTGTGGTAAAAGGATAGTAACATTGTCCCTTCTCTCTTTTCTCTCGTTTATTTATTTATTATTTATTTTTTCCTTTTTTCCTTTTTTCTTTTTTTGTAGGCTTCTTTGGCCTCTCTGTTTTTTTTGGGGGGGGCTTCTTTGGCACTTTTATTTTGATAACCTCTCATGGGACAATGTTCTAATAATGATGATCATCACACTTTTATTTACTTACAACTCAATATTACAACTCGATACTAGAACAAAATATGACTCTATATGAATGCCTCTATCGGTGTACCGGGATGTGCAATGATCTAGCGTAGCAATGACATCAAAAAATAGACAAGCAATGAAAACATCATGCTAGCTATCTTATGATCATGCAAAGCAATATGACAATGATGCTCAAGTCATGTATATGAAGATGATGGAAGTTGCATGGCAATATATCTCAGAATGGCTATGGAAATGCCATGATAGGTAGGTATGGTGGCTGTTTTGAGGAAGATATAAGGAAGCTTATATGTGATAGAGCGTATCGTATCACGGGGTTTGGATGCACCGGCGAAGTTTGCACCATCCCTCAAGGTGAGAAAGGGCAATGCACGGTACCGAAGAGGCTATCAATGATGGAAGGGTGAGAGTGCGTATAATCCATGGACTCAACATTAGTCATAAAGAACTCACATACTTATTGCAAAAATCTATTAGTCATCAAAACAAAGTACTATGTGCATGCTCCTAGGGGGATAGATTGGTAGGAAAAGACCATCGCTCGTCCCCGACCGCCACTCATAGGAAGACAATCAATAAATACCTCATGCTCCAGCTTCGTTACATAACGGCTCACCATACGTGCATGCTACGGGAATCACAAACTTCAACATAAGTATTTCTACAATCCACAACTACCCACTAGCATGAATCTAATATCACCATCTTTATATCGCAAAACTATTACACGGAATCAAACATATCATATTCAGTGATCTACAAGTTTTATGTAGGATTTTATGACTAACCATGTGAATGACCAATTCCCGTCACCTCTCTAAATAGATATAAGTGAAGAAAGAGAGTTTAATTCTTTCTACAAAATATATGCCCACGCTCTAACAAATATAAGTGAAGCAAAAGAGCATTCTACAAATGGCGCTTTTCTATGTGTAGGGAAACATGCACTTCAAATGATATAAGTGAAGCACATGAACATTCTATAAAGCCATACTCAAAAATTATAAGTGAAGTGCAATGAGCATTCTATAAATCAACCAAGGAGTATCTCATACCAGCATGGTGCATAAAAGAAAAGTGAAAACTAAATGCAAAAGACGCTTCAAGATTTGCACATATCACATGAACGAAATGAAGACGAAAACATACCGATACTTGTTGAAGCAAGATGGGATGCCTTTCGGGGCATCCCCAAGTTTAGACGCATGAGTCTCCTTGAATATTTACTTGGGGTGCCTTGGGCATCCCCAAGCTTGAGCACTTGTGTGACGCCCCAAGACCGATGCTCGAGAAGACTTCCATAGGTTCCGGGTTTTTTCGTGTGTTTCATTTTTTTGCTTGCTCCTTTTATCTTTTCATTTCATCATGTCATCATGTGCATGGTGTGATTTCTCATACATATTGTGTTGTTGCATGTTCCATGCATGAATCTCGCATCATCACCTTCTCCTTCCCTCTACTTTCTTCTTTTGACAAGTGCCATTTTCCCCTTCTCCTTTAATGTTCATTTTCTCCCAAATAGTCAAACTTATTGCCCTAAACCCCTCCGCCAAATTTCACCTCTTTTGGAAATGTTTTGGTTAGGTTTTAAAATGGCTCAAGTTTGAATTTAATTCAAACTTGAATTATTTTTCAACCTCTAAAATCCCCCAAATCATTTTTTGAAATAGGGCATAATTCCAGGGTCCTGAGGATATTTTCATATCTCTTACCACCCCCTCCAATCACTCCGTACTTTTGTCCTTTTATTTCTGTTTGAAGAAATAGATAAGATAAGAGGCAGCAGCCGTCCAGCGCAGCCCAGTCCAGCACCACCAATGATTAGCCAGCCCAGCTGGGCATCCCTACCTTCTGCGCCTAAGGCCCAGCTGCGGCCTGACCTAACCGGCCTTTAAGGCCCACCTAATCCTAAACCTAATCCTCTCCCTGCCCGATCCCATCTCTCCCTCGTCTCCACCCCGCCGCCAGAGAGCCACGCTCGATCCCTTCCTTCCCTCGCTCGCACCGCATCTCTTCCTCGATGCCCCGCCTCCTTCTCCCACCAGCACCGCCAACCTCCCTCTTCCTCTCGCTCCTCCCTCCCCTCGCTTCCTCCCTCCCTCTCAGCGCGACCAGGAGGGGGATCCCGATCCCCATGGCCACGCACCCTCGCCGACGCACGTCCCATGCCTCCGCCGCTGCCGAGCTCCATCAGGAAGGCCACCCGCGCGTGACCCGGCGCCTTGCTGCCCTTCCACGCGTCTGGGACTGCCTCCTCGCCCTCGCTGCTTGCCCGTAGGCCACGCAGCCTGATGCCGACGACCAGCGCCGCCATGGGCGTCCCCTCACCCGTCCGCCTCAGCGCCTCCTCCTGCCCGCGCCTCCCTCTACTACATGGCCTTCCTAGGCTCCTCGGGAAGCCGCGTCGCCCGCATGTAGCCATGTCTCCGACGAGATCCCGGCAGCCCCACGCCGGAGCCGCCGTTCCTGCGCTGCCGCCGCACCATCTTGCCTCCTCGCGCGCCCGTGGTCCTCCAGAAGTCTACGCTGCCTCGCCCGCCTATCAGGAACGCCATGGCTGGCCCCTCCGCGACCTTGGGATGAACCGAGCTCCTTCCTTCCCGAGATCTCCTGACCTGTCAAGTTCTGTACATGAAACTACATCTCCGAGGACTACCGTGACCGTGTTTTTTTGCGTACTACCACTTTGGTTCGTCAAGGCCAACAAGTTCGACTACGGGGATTCACCAAGTACCATTCGGATGCACCAAGTTCGACTACATGGACCGCCAAGTTCCTCCACTGATGACTCGAACGGCTACGAAACATGAACCACTACCGTCGACTCGCAAAGACCCCGTGGACGTCAAGTTTCGTGTCGTTGACTCTGAACCTCTATGAAAACGTGTACCACTACTTCCGTGGCCGAAGACCCGTGTACAACTACCGTCGCCGAAGGCCATCGAGTGAACGTCTACCCACATCGTGTATTTGACCAAGTTCGATGAAGACCTCCGAAGAACTCGGATTCGCCAAGTTCTACTACCGTCGCCCCCGGAAAGTTTGGATTCGTCAAGTACCTCTCCGAAAACGAACGTGAACGTCTACTTCCTCTACTTGGCACCGAACGAGAACCGTTTCGTTCCAAAAAGGCACGCTTCGAAGGTATAACCTCGAGACGACGTCCGTGAACGAATGCTTGCGATGTTTGAGATGCTCGTGTTTGCACCGTGTCCAAATTGTCACTCGTTTCCTTGTCGCCAACTCGTGGGACACCCGGAATCCGGGAGCGCCCCACCATCTTTTTCACGCATCCGCACACTTCTCCTTTGCTTCGGTATCTTAATCGAGTTACCGGAGGAACGCTGTCGTGGCACCGTTTTCGTTATCGTTGCCGTGGCACCGTTTTCGTTATCGTTGCCGTGGCACCCCTTTCCTTTCCACCACGGTGACAAATGCCCCATATCTTATAACATGCCAATATTTTCGTAAATATTGCATAAAACTTGCACATGTCATCCGCATCAGGATAACAACATCAAGAATGTTTAAATTGTTGTTTGCATTAATTTGCTAAATGCATATGGGGATTTACCGGACTCGTTGTTTGTTATATCCGGCCCCATTTAAATTGTTTAGATGGTATAGTTTTGTTATGATTCACCTCTTTCCATGTTTTAACAACTTTTAATATTGTTGAGCTCCACTTAACTTGTAGTTTTGTTTGTGCCCTTTGCCATGTCATGCATATTTAAACCGGACATGCATCATAATTGTTTGCGCATCATGCCATGTTATGTGTTGGTTGTTCACTATGTTGTTTGCTTTCTTTCCGGTGTTGCTTCTTCGGGTTAGTTCCGATAACGTCGCGTTTGTGAGGATCCGTTGGCTACGTCCGTTTGTCTTCTTCATGGACTCGTTCTTCTTCCTTGCAGGATTTCAGGCAAGATGACCATACCCTCGAAATCACTTCTATCTTTGCTTGCTAGTTGCTCGCTCTTTTGCTATGCCTATGCTGCGATACCTACCACTTGCTTATCATGCCTCCCATATTGTTAAGCCAAGCCTCTAACCCACCTTGTCCTAGCAAACCGTTGTTTGGTTATGTTACCGCTTTGCTCAGTCCCTCTTATAGCGTTGTTAGTTGCAGGTGAAGATTGGTGGTGTTCCTCGTTGGAACATGGATATTTTGTTGGGATATCACAATATCTCTTATTTATATTAATGCATCTATATACTTGGTAAAGGGTGGAAGGCTCGGCCTTATGCCTGGTGTTTTGTTCCACTCTTGCCGCCCTAGTTTCCGTCATATCGGTGTTATGTTTCCGGATTTTGCGTTCCTTACACGGTTGGGTTATAATGGGAACCCCTTGACAGTTCGCCTTGAATAAAACTCCTCCAGCAATGCCCAACATTGGTTTTACCATTTGCCACCTAGCCTTTTCTTTCCCTTGGGTTCTGCAGACTCAAGGGTCATCTTTATTTTAACCCCCCCGGGTCAGTGCTTCTCTAAGTGTTGGTTCAACTGAGCGATGTCCGGGGCTACCAGGGGCAACTCTGGGCTAGCCTACCCGACGTCTTGCTCATCCGGTGTGCCTTGAGAACGAGATACGTGCAGCTCCTATCGGGATTTATCGGCACATCTGGGTGGCTTTGCTGGTCTTATTTTACCATTATCGAAATGTCTTGTAACCGGGATTCCGAGTCTGATCGGATTGTCTTGGGAGAAGGAATATCCTTCGTTGACCGTGAGAGCTTGTGATGGGCTAAGTTGGGACACCCCTGGAGGGATTTGATCTTTCGAAAGCCATGCCCGTGGTTATGGGAAGATGGGAATTTGTTAATGTCCGGTTGTAGAAAACCTGAAGTTGATCTTAAGTAAAATACATCAACCGCGTGTGTAACCATGATGGTCTCTTTCCGGCGTAGTCCGGGAAGTGAGCACGGTGTTGGAGTTATGCTTGACGTAGGTTGTTCTAGGATCACTCCTTGATCATAGTTGTTCGACCGTGCTTTTGCCTTCTCTTCTCGCTCTCTTTTGCGAATATGTTAGCCACCATATATGCTAGTCGCTTGCTGCAGCTCCACATCATACCTTTACCTTACCTATAAGCTTAAATAGTCTTGATCGTGAGGGTGTGATATTGCTGAGTCCCCGTGACTCACAGATTACTTCCAAAACCAGATGAAGGGACCGATGATACCTCTCCAGATGATATGACCGAGCTCAGGTGGGAGTTCGATGAAGACTCTCGTCGTTACTATGTGTCTTTCCTAGATGATCAGTAGTGGTGCTCAATTGGGGCGATCGGGGACTTTGTCGCATTTGGGGGTTGATCTTTATTTTGGTTCCGTAGTTGGACCTTGAGTGTATTGGATGTATGTATTGCTTTATTCATGTATTGTGTGAAGTGGCGATTGTAAGCCAACTATGTATCTCTTTCCCTTATGTACATGGGTTATGTGAAGATTACCTCACTTGCGACATTGCTCTCAAAGCGGTTATGCCTCTATAAGTCGTGCTTCGACACGTGGGAGATATAGCCGCATCGAGGGCGTTACATGCCTCTCCTCCTTCTCTTGACATCGAGACCTCCTCGATCTTCGAACACTTCATCCACACAAAACTCAACAGAAAACTCAGTAAGATCCGTTAGTATAATAAAGCAAATCACTACTCTAAGTACTGTTTCAGACCAATTCATATTTTTTTGCATTGTAGCTACAGTAATACAACTTTTCCATGGCTTAATCCATTGATAGAAATCGATAATTTCATCAAAACAAGCAAACTATGCATCAAAAACAGAATCTGTCTTAAACAGGACAGTCTGTAGTAATATGAACATTCACCATACCTATGGTACTACAAAAATTCTTCCACAATTAGGAAAACTAAAGAATTTGTATATAAAGACAGTGCAAAAAGTTTCATAACTGTTTGACGTTCCAGTAAAAAATGTAAAATCGCGCACTACAGCCAAAGTTTCTGTCTTGCACCGCACAAACCAACAAGCAATGTAAACATCCTAAAGGCAAATCTTGGCACATTATTTTTATTATACAATGGATTTGTACTTTATAAAAGCACACAACAGAAATAAATGACTCTCTAAAACTGCCGGGTTGTCTCCCTGGTAGCGCTTTCTTTAAAGCCATTAAGCTAGGCATATAGTGCTCAAGTAATGGATCCACCCGGATCCCAAGGTATATCAAAGCCAATTTTAATTAACAATGATTTATGATTTAGTAGTGAGCACAAAGTAACATATATCATGTAACAACAAAGTCTAACTCTATTCCTATGCTTCAGCATGTCATAAAACAACAATTCATGCACACATAGTAAAGGCCAATGCATAGTATAAACAGTTTCTTGCAATTTTATCATATTGGAAACATGGAGAGGCGGAGATGTAGTTCCTCTCTCATAATAATTGCAAGTAGGAGCAGCAAGCACATGCATATTATATTCATCAAAATCATCATGTGTAGTTGTAAAATGCAACCCATCAATATAATCCTTAATAAGGGCAAACTTCTCCGATATAGTGTAGTTGGGAGAATTCAAAAAGATAATAGGACTATCATGCGTGGGTGCAATAGAAACAATTTCATGTTTAACATAAGGAACTATAGAAATTTCATATCCATAAGCATAATCATATTGGCATCTTGGCCACAAGCATAGCAAGCATCAAGTTCATCAAAAAGGGATATTTCAAACTAATCAACGGGATCATAGCAATTATCATGGCATTCATCCTTCGGTAAGAATGAAGGGACATTAAATAATGTATGAGTTGGAGAGTTACTCTCATTAGAAGGTGGGCATGGGTAGCTAATCTGATCTTCCTCCTTCTATCCTTCGCTCTCCTCATCATCTTTTTCATCCAATGAGCTCACAGTTTCATCAATTTCTTCTTCCATAGACTCCTTCAAAATATTAGTCTCTTCTCAGACAATGGAGACTTTCACAATAAATTCATCAATATCATGATTGTATTTATAATTCTCATAGCAATATTTAAGGATAGCTAATTTTTTAGGTCTATAAACTGAATCATCAAAATCTTCAAACTCTTTAAACAAATATTCAACACAAGCACCCTTAAAAGCAACAAATTCTTCTATTTGTTCCACATCATAGTAATCATATATACCATTAGCATAAGAAGCTAAGGTTTCATTATCATTAAATTCACATGAAAAGGGAAGGTGTGGAGCCTTCATCCTAGAGCAACAAGTATAATCATATCTCAAGCATAGTTGCCGAGCATACCAATGCAATATATAAATTTGATCCCATAATAGTTTTCCTTTTTGAGTCAAGCGATAATCCCTAAAGTACTCACGTTGATCCAACGTGTCTCCCATTACATAATTGAATGGGGTTTTCTCAGGATTATTAAAGTAGTGCATAATATATTTCACATAATGAGCATCGAGGGTTTTAGGAGGTTCCCCATCTCCATGAGTAGCAAGTAAACCTATTTTTTTTGGTATTTCGTGTTCCATATCCATAACTAAAGATAGAGAATAACTTAGAACAGCAAATAAAAATTACTTAGTGATAAAGCAAACAAGCACACACGAGAATATTCACCCCACGCTATTGCTCCCCAGCAACGGCGCCAGAAAAAGGTCTTGATAACCCACAAGTGTAGGGGATCAAATGTGGCCTCTTTCGATAAGTAAGAGTGTCGAACCCAACGAGGAGCTAAAGGTAGAACGGATATTCCCTCAAGTTTATTGACCACCGACACAACTCTATGCACGCTTGACATTCGCTTTACCTAGAACAAGTATAAAACTAGAAGTACTTTGTAGGTGTAACGGGATAGGTTTGCAAGAATATAAAGAGCACGTAAATAAAAACTAGGGGCTGTTTTAGGTAAAAAAAGCAATAAAGTTAGTATAGCAAGTGTGGAAAAGTGTGGTAGGAGTTGCTAAATTGTCCATAAGCAATTGACTACTTTACTAGACCGATATCAAGTTTTATGTGGGAGAGGCCACTGCTATCATGTCATCCCTGACTTGGAAGTCTATGCACTTATGATTGGAACTATTAGCAAGCATCCGCAACTACTAACGTTCATTAAGGTAAAACCCAACCATAGCATTAAGATATATTGGTCCCCCTTCAATCCCGTATGCATCAATTTCTATGCTAGGTTGAAGCTTCTGTCACTCTTGCCCTCCAATACATAGTCCTATCAACATACAACTAACCCTATGGTGTGATCTATGCGCGCGCTCATATGATGGGAACCAAAGGACAACAACATAACCAGAAGCAAATTAAACCAATCATAGCAATTCACCAATTACCGAGAGGACAACGAAAATCTACTCAGACATCATAGGATGGCAACACATCATTGGATAATAATATGAAGCATAAAGCACCATGTTCAAGTAGATGGTACAGTGGGTTGCGGGAGAGTGGACCGCTGTAGATAGATGGGGGAAGGTGATGAAGACGTTGGTGAAGATAACAGAGGTGTTGGTGTAGATCATTGTCGCGATGATGGCCTCGGCGGCATTCCGGCGCCACCGGGAGACAAGGGGAGAAGGCCCCCCTCCTTATTCTTCTTCCTTGACCTTCTCCCTAGATGGGAGAAGGGTTTCCCCTCTGGTCCATGGCCTTCATGGTGGCGGAGGGGCGAGAGCCCCTCCGAGATTGGATCTGTCTCTCTGTCTCTCTCTGTTTCTGCGCTCTAGATTCTGCCCTTTCACCGTTTCTTAAATTCCCGGAGATCGGTAACTCCGATTGGGCTGAAATTTTAACACGATTTCTATCCAGATATTGGCTTTATTACGGCGAAAGAAGGGCACCAACCGACTTACAGGGTGTCCACGAGGGCCCAGGGCGCGCCTGACCCCCTGGGGCGCGCCCCCGTGCCTCATGGCCCCCTCGGGCATCGTCTCACATTGATTCTTCTTCCCAAAAATCACATATATTCCAAAAAAATCTCCGGCAGTTTTTATCCCATTTGGACTCTGTTTGATATGGATTTTCTGCGACACAAAAAACATGCAACAAACAGGAACTGGCACTGGGCACTGGATCAATATGTTAGTCCCAAAAATAGTATAAAAAGTTGTCAAAAGTATATGAAAGTTGTAGAATATTGGCATGGAACAATCAAAAATTATAGATATGACGGAGACGTATCAAATCTCATGCTTCACTTATATCATTTGAGAGTCTCTAAACAGCATAGTAGTTTGCTTTGGTTATGAATTTAGTCCTAATATGATGGGCATCCAAGAGGGATATAATAAAAACTTTCATATTAAGTGCATTGAATAGGATGAGAAGTTTGATTCCTTATGATTGTTTTGAGATATGAAGATGATGATATTAGAGTCATGCTAGTGAGTAGTTGTGAATTTGAGAAATACTTGTGTTAAGGTTTGTGAGTCCCGTAGCATGCACGTATGGTGAACCATTATGTAATGAAGTTGGAGCATGAGATATTTTTGATTGTCTTCCTTATGAGTGGCGGTTGGGGACGAGCGATGGTCTTCTCCTACCAATCTATCCCCCTAGGAGCATGTGCGTAGTACTTTGTTTCGATAGCTAATAGACTTTTGCAATAAGTATGTGAGTTCTTTATGACTAATGTTGACTCCATGGATTATACGCACTCTCATCCTTCCACCATTGCTAGCCTCTCTAGTACCATGCAACTTCCGCCGGTACCATAAACCCACCATATACCTTCCTTAAAACATCCACCATACCTACCTATTATGGCATTTCCATAGCCATTCCGAGATATATTGCCATGCAACTTTCCACCGTTTCATTTATTATGACACGCTTTATCATTGTCATATTGCTTTGTATGATCACGCAATTGTCGTTGTATTTGTGGCAAAGCCACCGATCATAATTATTTCATACATGTAACTCTTGATTCATTGCACATCCCGGTACACCGCCGGAGGTATTCATATAGCATCATATTTTGTTCTAAGTATCGAGTTGTAATTCTTGAGTTGTAAGTAAATAAAAGTGTGATGATCTTCATTATTAGAGCATTGTCCCATGTGAGTAAAAAGAGAGAAATGACAAAAAAAGAGAAGGCGAAAAAAACAAAAAAAGAGAGAAGGGGCAATGCTACTATCCTTTTACCACACTTGTGCTTCAAAGTAGAACCATGATCTTCATAATAGAGAGTCTCCCATGTTGTCACTTTCATACACTAGTGGGAATTTTTCATTATACAACTTGGCTTGTACATTCCAACAATGGGCTTCCTCAAATGCCCTAGGTCTTCATGAGAAAGCAAGTTGGATGCACACCCACTTAGTTTCTTTTTAAGCTTTCATAAACTTATAGCTCTAGTGCATTCGTTGCATGGCAATCCCTACTCACTCACATTGATATCTATTGATGGTCATCTCCATAGCCCATTAATACGCCTAGTTGATGTGAGACCATGTTCCTCCTTTTTGTCTTCTCCACAACCACCACTCTATTCCACCTATAGTGCTATGTCCATGGCTCACGCTCATGTATTGCGTGAAAGTTGAAAAATCTTGAAAATACTAAAGTATGAAACAATTGCTTGGCTTGTCATTGGGGTTGTGCATGATTTGAATATTTTGTGTGATGAATATAGAGTATAGCCAGACTATATGATTTTGTAGGGATAAACTTTCTTTGGCCATGTTATTTTGAGAAGACATAATTATTTTGTTAGTATGCTTGAAATATTATTGTTTTTATGTCAATATTAAACTTTTGTTTTGAATCTTATGGATCTGAATGTTCTTGCCACAATAGAGAAGATTACATTGATGAATATGTTAGGTAGCATTGCACATAAAAAATTCTGTTTTAATCATTTACCTACTCCAGGACGAGCAGGAATTAAGCTTGGGAATGCTGATACGACTCCAATGTATCTATAATTTTTGATTGTTCCATGCTATTATATTATCCATCTTGTATGTTCTATATGCATTTATATGTTATTTTATATGATTTTTGGGACTAACCTATTAACCTAGAGCCCAGTGCCAGTGCCAGTTTTTGTTTTTTCCTTGTTTTTGAGTTTTACAGAAAAGGAATACCAAACGGAGTCCAATTGACGTGCCAATTTTTGATGATTTTTTATGGACCAAAAGAAGCCCCCGAAGTAAAAGAGTTGGGCCAGAAGAGTCCCGAGCCATCCATGAGGGTGGAGGGTGCACCCTACCCCCTGGGCTCGCCCCCCTATCTCGTGGATGACTCGAAAACCCCCCTGACGTGAGACCGACGCCAAAAATTCATATAAATACAGAAACCCCCAAAAAGTAAGCTAGATGGGGAGTTCCGCTGCCGCAAGCCTCTTTAGCCACCAAAAACCAATCAGGACCCTGTTCCGACACCCTGACGGAGGGGGGATCCATCACCGGTGGCCATCTTCATCATCCCGGCGCTCTCCATGACAAGGAGGGAGTAGTTCACCCTCGGAACTAGTGCACCTATACATTTTACCATTGTATTGGGTGTGTTGGGGACACAAGAGACTCTTTGCTATTTGGTTGCAGGGTTGTTTGAGAGAGACCATCTTCATCCTACGCCTCCCACAGATTGATAAACCTTAGGTCATCCACTTGAGGGAAGTTTGCTATTGTCCTACAAACCTCTGCACTTGGAGGCCCAACAACGTCTACAATAAGAAGGTTGTGTAGTAGAGATCACGGACATTTACCTTCATCTCTCGACTCACACGACACAATAAGCACACCCACGAGGACACATATAGAGAGAACATCCAGCGATTCCAATGGCGCTCCTCGTGGCTCCAATGGCACCCCCAGCGGCCGACGATGACAACGGCGGGCAGTTCACCATGCATAACGTAGTGGACACCCATGTGAGGGGGAAGGCCCTCTCGGTGGTGTACACGAACGATCCGGTCTTGGTGGAGAGCTCCATCCAAACTATGGAGTAGTTCCTTGCCGAGGACAAGTCCGGAGTGGTCGGCTTCGACCTCGAGTACACCATCGGTCGTGCCGGGCACGATCAGAAGGTTGCCGTCGCCCGGTTGTGTTTGCGACATGACGTCCTCGTCTACCACTACCACCTTGCCACAAGGCCTTGCGAGCATTTCTCCAGGTTCATCAACAGCTCCGACTACAGTTTCGCTATGGTGGACACCACCAACGATCTAAAAGCGCTCAAAGTTTCGGACTTGAAATGCCCGAATCTTGTCAACATCCAGCACCACTACAAGGTCTGGGGCAGTGACAAAAACAAACTGAACTCCTTGGTTGACCTCGCCTCGGCCATCATCGACCCCTACTATGCGAAGATGAAGGAAGAGAGCAATAAGGACAAGAACGCCTGGCACAGTGTGTGGCATGAGAGACTGGATGAACAACATGTCAAGTACGCGGCCATGGACGTGTACACAAGCTACGAGATGTACAGGCGGATCGTTGACATGAGGAACTGTCTTCTTCCTGACCCAGACGGGGGATTGAGCAACATAGCAGTGGCGGGAGCGTCACAAGAAGTAGATGACTGGATGATCATTTCTCCTACTTTAGAATGCATGCAATTGTTTATTGAGGTGTGTGTGAATGATCTGTATAGTCACTTATGTAATTGGATGTTTATTTCAGTTTTGTATATACATGTTATTCTACTGTAGACAGAGCAATTCACATGGCTTATAAGCAGCAATCGATGTGTTATTACTCGTCTTCGCACACATTTCTGATTACGGACCTATTTGCCACGTATTACACACACCTTGATCTGGCTGACCGTTGCTTTTGTGTTGCCTAATCACAAACAGTTCATCTGAGTGAACCATATGCTCTATATCGCACACGCCTTCATCAGGTTGCCCGTTTCTTTTGTTCCGCCTCATGGCAAACAGTTCATTGAGCTGAACCATATGCCCTACATCGCACACGCAACTAAAATCTGAACCATGTTTGATAGCTCTGCCATCGCAAAAGTTTTTGCACCTTTTTGACGGTTATTTTACACCATCGTTTGTGATTATGGCATCGCACACAGTTTCGTCGAAGGGTCTCTGATCGTAGTGTCGCGTTTGGACCATCTTGCAGTAGTGTAGGCTTGTCTCATCTCTACACACTGCTGCGACTGCTCCTCCACGGCGTGACCTAGCTACTGCCCCATCCACGTTCACCTTGACGGTGCCAGACGGGGGAGGCAGCCACATGTTCGCCTATACAGAGGGCATGCCCGGGGTTCTCCTTCCTTCGTCTCTGGTTTGCACTTGCCCTAGTTCCGCAATTAAGTTATTTATGAAAGAAATAGTATGATGTGGACTCTGAAATATGGCCTTGTAGACTGCCTTGCGCCTAGCATACCAAATGGACCAGAGTGTCACGACCATCGTAACAAAAACCACATGATCCATAGAATCATAGAGCTCAAAAAGCCAAAGCCTCGCATTGGGCTCCAAATTATTCGTCATGTGAGCAACCATATCAGCATCTGATAGTGCCCATACACATCTAGACATGGTCCAGGAGACAAGATCATGTCTCACGAGTCAGCGCACCCGCACAAGGGGCAAGTGTCTTGTACAACCATGTTTCGCTTCTTCGGAGTATCTGTTGTGGGGAGAGAATGATGGGCTAGTCTCCACAGGAATATTCTGATTTTTAAGGGATTTTTAATTTCCATAAAGCAACCCATGATTTCTCATCTTGTTGATTCGATGATCCACCCCTGCCCTCTAGCCATTCCTCTCTCTGCAGCTTTGTTTTCAAAATAAATTTATAAGCCGAGCTGACCGAGAACTTTCCCTTTTTGTCCGGATACCAGGCCCAAAAATCTTCTACATTGCGTGTGCATATAGGAGTTTTCATAATAGCATTACCATCCATTGGTATGAAGATTGATCTTACCAATGCCTCATTCCACGACGTTGTAGCACGAGGCAGAAGCTCCGCCACCAGCCTTGGGGGATTCAGCACTAGAGATGTTATAGGTCTTGGTACTGTTTCCTTGGGGATCCAATTATCAGCCCATATGTCGGTACTCTGGCCATTGCCAATACGTCGTATAAGGTCACACCCTTCCTTAATGGACCGCCAAATTTGAGAAGGCCAATGGGCTGATGGGTGCGTGTCCTCTAGATGGGTGTGTGCCGCAGCGAATTGGGCCAATGGGCCATGGTGGTGAGGGGAAATAGACGATGGGTTGCCTCTGTTTTTGGGCTGAATTGCTTAACTACCACGTTTTGGAGTATCAGTATCATTTTTCTTTTCCTAAAAAACAGTATTGTTTTTTTTGCATGGATCAGTATCATTTTTCCTTATTCAACACATTATATATACTATATATACCTAGTTTTTTGAGAAAAATAATGGATATTCAAGTGAATACCCTTGAATTCAGGTGGGCCCGCCCCTGTATACGTGTCACCTCCTGCACAACGATGAGCTGCTTCTCCCGGGCCGCGCCTCGCATTGTTCCTGTGCTTGCGGCGTCACTCTATCACCATCTTCGCCATGTCTAGTGTTTAAATGATTCCGCCTCGATCTTCAGTACCTAGATAGTGTTTTGGGGGCTTGGTGCGGCACCTGGGTCGCTAGGTGGCTAGGTGGTTAGGGAACGTGCTCGCTCGTGATGGGAAAGGATGAAAGTGAAAAGAGGACACTAGGCAAACATCACCAATGTTGTGCGAGTGCATGGAAGAGAGGCAGAAGCACATACACGTTCTTTTACCGTATATGATCTATATATTAGGAAGATGGTTAATTCCTACTAAAGTCTTATTTTGTTTCTGTTTGTTTTACTTTTTTCATTTGCTAAGAGTGATCAAACAACCATACCTAGTAACAATCTGCAATACTATTATAGTAAAAGAAGGGATCTAATAAGGAAGAATAAAGGCTAAACTTTTTAATTTTACTAGTAACAAGTAAATATTTAGTTTAGAGGGAAGAAAATTGTGATATCATGGCACTAATTAAAAGTAGATGAAAAAGGTCCCAACAATATTTCTTTGATGGAAGGAAGTAAATTATATAGTAGAATCAAATGCAGAAAATAGTACTGTAAATGGTTTGCTGAAATTACCGAAGCAAAGGCAGTAACGTTGACCATTTGTGGTTTAATTCCTTGTCCGGAGAATGATTTGTGAGGCCAACATCTTGATTGGCATGTGTAACCGGCACTTGATAAGAATCTAGTAACTTATCATCACAACCTATATCTTCTTCCATTAGTACTTCTTGGGCACTAGTTCATTTCTCACAGTAGATTCATGTTTGTCACTGCTAAGGCTAAATTGGGACCCTCTAGTAACTGCCAACTTGTCACCACAAATTATTTCTTCTTCCATCCCTTCATTTGCTACTAGGACTTTAGGTTGTGCCCCTCTAGGAACTGGTAACATGTCACCGCAACCTATATCATCTTCCATAGCCATTCCATCTACATGTTCATTTTTTATTGGAGCTTCAAGTTGAGCCGCTCTAGGAACATCCACAAATTTTTGTGAATACATTTTAGTCCACTCTTGTAGATCAAAATTTAGATACACACAAAGATCAACCCCCTCATCTAACTCCACGCATATTGACAAGGTATGTTTCAAACAGTTTCCTGGCATTTTATTATGTGCCATAAGATTAATGTATATGCAATATTTTCACTAGAATTGATATTTGGTAATTGTGGCATGGAAATAAGAAAGATACATCTTGGAACTGTAGTGTGATTTGGTTCCAATGAATTCATATCATTTACGTTCGACATTCGACCATGAGTGTTAATTCCAACTTTAGGAGAAACCACAATGTTGTCGGCTTTCCTTCGACGAGCACTCATTGAGGAGATTTTCTTATGAATATTGCGGGAAATTAGGGATAAACTCAACATAGTACGAAACTCCTGCTTCAGAGTGCCAAAGTAGAGTTAGAAATTTGTGCTTTGAATATATTGGACAATAATGTCTCCTGAATTCATAGGACATGTGATACGTCTCCAACATATCTATAGATTGTTCCATGCTATTATATTATCTGTTTTGGATGTTTTATATGCATTAATATGCTATTTTATATTATTTTTGGGACTAACCTATTAACCTAGAGCCCAGTGCCAGTTTTTGTTTTTTCCTTGTTTTTGTTCTTCGCAGAAAAGGAATATCAAACGGGGTCCAAACGGAATAAAACTTCCGCGATGATTTTTCTTGGACCAGAAGACACCCAGGAGACTTGGAGTGCAAGTCAAACGAGACACGAGGCCGCGGCAAGGGTGGAGGGCACGCCCAGAGGGGTAGGGCGCGCCCCCTACCTTGTGGGCCCTACGGGTTCGAGAACTATGTAGACATGACCGAGACACTTCTCCGACTGATAACCAATAGCGGAACCTGGATGCTCATATTGGTTCCTACATATTCTACAAAGATATTTATCGGTTAAACCGCACAACAACATATGTTGTTCCGTTTGTCATCGGTATGTTACTTGCCCGAGATTCGATCGTCGGTATCATCATACCTAGTTCAATCTCGTTACTGGCAAGTCTCTTTACTCGTTTCATAGTGCATCATCCCATAACTAACTCATTAGTCACATTGCTTGCCCGGCTTATAGTGATGTGCATTACCGAGAGGGGCCAGAGATACCTCTCCGACAATCGGAGTGACAAATCCTAATCTTGATCTATGCCAACTCAACAAACAACATCGGAGACACCTGTAGAGCATCTTTATAATCACCCAGTTACGTTGTGGCATTTGATAGCACACTAAGTGTTCCTTCGGTATTCGGGAGTTGCATAATCTCATAGTCATAGGAACATGTATAGGTCATGAAGAAAGCAATAGCAATAAACTAAACGATCATAGTGCTAAGCTAATGGATGGGTCTAGTCTATCACATCATTCTCTAATGATGTGATCCCGTTCATCAAATGACAACACATGTCCATGGATAGGAAACTTAACCATCTTTGATTAATGAGCTAGTCAAGTAGAGGCATACTAGGGACACTCTGTTTGTCTATGTATTCACACATGTACTAAGTTTCCGGTTAATACAATTCTAGCATGAATAATAAACATTTATCATGATATTAGGAAATGTAAATAACTACTTTATTATTACCTGTAGGGCATATTTCCTTTAGTCTCCCACTTGCACTAGAGTCAGTAATCTAGATTACACAGTAATGATTCGAACACCCATGGAGTCTTGGTGTTGATCATGTTTTGCTCATGAGAGAAGCTTAGTCAACGGGTCTGCAACATTCAGATCTGTATGTATCTTGCAAATCTCTATGTCTCCCTCCTTGACTTGATCGCGGATGGAATTGAAGCGTCTTTTGATGTGTTTGGTTCTCTTGTGAAATCTGGATTCCTTTGCCAAGGCAATTGCACCAGTATTGTCACAAAAGATTTTCATTGGACCTGATGCACTAGGTATTACACCTAGATCGGATATGAACTCCTTCATCCAGACTCCTTCATTTGTTGCTTCTGAAGTAGCTATGTATTCCGCTTCACACGTAGATCCCGTCACGACGCTCTGCCTGGAGCTGCACCAACTGACAGCTCCACCATTCAATAAAAATACGTATCCGGATTGTGACTTAGAGTCATCCGGATCAGTGTCAAAGCTTGCATCGACGTAACCGTTTATGACGAGCTCTTTGTCACCTCCATAAACGAGAAACATATCCTTAGTCCTTTTCAGGTATTTCAGGATGTTCTTGACCACTGTCTAGTGATCCGCTCATGGATTACTTTGGTACCTTCCTGCTAAACTAATAGCAAGGTACACATCAGGTCTGGTACACAACATTGCATACATAAATAGAACCTATGGCTGAGGCATAGGGAATGACTTCCATTTTCTCTCTATCTTCTGCAGTGGTTGGGCATTGAGTCTGACTCAACTTCACACCTTGCAACACAGGCAAGAACCCTTTATTTGCATGATCCATTTTGAACTTCTTCAAAACTTTATCAAGGTATGTGCTTTGTGAAAGTCCAATTAAGCGTCTTGATCTATATCTATAGATCTTGATGCCCAATATGTAAGCAGCTTCACCGATGTCTTTCATTGAAAAATTCTTATTCAAGTATCCTTTTATGCCATTTAGAAATTTAGTATCCTTTCCGATCAACAATATGCCATCCACATATAATATCAGAAATGCTATAGAGCTCCCACTAACTTTCTTGTAAATAAAGGCTTCTCCAAAAGTCTATATAAAACCATATGCTTTGATCACACTATCAAAGCGTATATTCCAACTCTGAGAGGCTTGCATCAGTCCATAAATGGATCGTTGGAGTTTGCACACTTTGTTAGAACCTTTTGGATCAACAAAACCTTCTGGTTGCATCATATACAACTCTTCTTTAAGATATCCATTAAGGAATGCAGTTTTGACATCCATTTGCCAAATTTCATAATCATAAAATGCGGCAATTGCTAACATGATTTGGACGGACTTAAGCATCACTACACGTGAGAAAGTCTCATCATAGTCAACTCCTTGAACTTGTCGAAAACCTTTCGCAACAAGTCGAGCTTTTTAGACAGTAACATTACAATCAACGTCAGTCTTCTTCTTAAAGATCCATTTATTCTCTATGGCTTGCCGATCATTAGGCAAGTCAACCAAAGTCCACACTTTGTTTTCATACATGAATCCCATCTGAGATTTCATGGATTCAAGCCATTTTGCGGAATCTGGGCTCATCATCGTTTCGTCATAGTTCGTAGGTTCATCATAGTCAAGTAACATGACCTCCAGAACATGATTACCATACCACTCTGGTACAGATCTTGCTCTGGTTGGCCTACGAGGTTCGGTAGTAACTCGATCAGAAGTTTCATGATCAACATCATTAACTTCCTCACTAATTGGTGCACGAATCACTGGAACTGATTTCTGTGATGGACTACTTTCCAATAAGGGAGAAGGTATGGTTACCTCATCAAGTTCTACTTTCCTCCCACTCACTTCTTTGGAGAGAAACTCCTTCTCTAGAAAGGATCCATTCTTAGCAACAAATATCTTGCCTTTGGATTTGTGATAGAAGGTGTAATCAACAATTTCCTTTGGGTATCCTATGAAGACACATTTCTCTGATTTGGGTTTGAGCTTATCAGGTTGAAGCTTTTTCACATAAGCACCGCAGCCCCAAACTTCAAGAAACGACAGTTTGGGTTTCTTGCCAAAGCACAGTTCATATGGTGTCGTCTCAACGAATTTCGATGGTGCCCTATTTAACATGAATGCAGCCGTCTCTAAAGCATAACCCCAAAATGATAGCGGTAAATCAGTAAGAGACATCATAGATCGCACCATATCTAATAAAGTATGATTACGATGTTCGGACACACCATTACGCTGTGGTGTTCCGGGTGGCGTGAGTTGCAAAACTATTCCGCATTGTTTCAAATGAAGACCAAACTCACAACTCAAATATTCACCTCCATGATCAGATCGTAGAAATTTAATTTTTCTTGTTACGATGATTTTCCACTTCACTCTGAAATTCTTTGAACTTTTCAAATGTTTCAGACTTATGTTTCATTAAGTAGATATACCCATATCTGCTCAAATCATTTGTGAAGGTCAGAAAATAACAATACCCGCCACGAGAATCAACACTCATCGGACCGCATACATCAGTATGTATTATTTCCAATAAGTCTATTGCTTGTTCCATAATTCCGGAGAACGGAGTCTTAGTCATCTTGCCCACGAGGCATGGTTTGCAAGCATCAAGTGATTCATAATCAAGTGATTCCAAAAGCCCATCAGCATGGAGTTTCTTCATGCGCTTTATACCAATATGACCTAAATGGCGGTGCCACGAATAAGTTGCACTATCATTATTAAACTTATATCTTTTGGCTTCAATACTATGAATATGTGTATCACAACTATCGAGATTCAATAAAAATAGACCACTCATCAAGGGTGCATGACCATAAAAGATATTACTCATATAAATAGAACAACCATTATTCTCCGATTTAAATGAATAACTGTCTCGCATCAAACAAGATCCAGATATAATGTTCATGCTTAACGCTAGCACCAAATAACAATTATTCAGGTCTAAAACTAATCCCGAAGGTAGATGTAGAGGTAGCATGTCGACGGCGATCACATCGACTTTGGAACCATTTACCACGCGCATCATCACCTCGTCGTTAGCCAATCTTCGGTTAATCCGTAGCCCCTATTTTGAGTTGTAAATATGATCAACAGAACCAGTATCAAATACCCAAGCGCTATTGCGAGCATTATTAAGGTACACATCAATAACATGTATATAAAATATACCTTTCACTTTGCCATCCTTCTTATCCACCAAATACTTGGGCAGTTTCGCTTCAAGTGACCAGTTCCTTTGAAGTAGAAGCACTCAGTTTCAGGCTTAGGTCCAGAGTTGGGTTTCTTCACTTGAGCAGCAACTTGCTTGCCGTTCTTCTTGAAGTTCCCGTTCTTCCCTTTGCCCTTCTTCTTGAAACTAGTGGTATTGTTGACCATCAACACTTGATGCTCCTTCTTGATTTCTACCTCCGCATCCTTTAGTATTGTGAAGAGCTTGGGAATTGTCTTATTCATCCCTTGCATATCATAGTTCATCATGAAGCTTTTCTAGCTTGGTGGTAGTGATTGCATAACTCTGTCAATGACACTATCAACAGGAAGATTAACTCCCAGCTGAGTCAAGTGATTGTGGCACCCAGACATTCTGAGTATATGTTCACTGACAGAACTATTCTCCTCCATCTTGCAGCTGTAGAATGATAACCCACAAGTATAGGGGATGAAGTGTAGCCTCTTTCGATAAGTAGGAGTGTCCGAGCTAAAGGTAGAACGAATATTCCCTCAAGTTCTATCGACCACCGATACAACTCTACGCACGCTTAACGTTCGCTTTACCTAGAACAAGTATGAAACTAGAAGTACTTTGTAGGTGTTGTTGGATAGGTTTGCAAGATAATAAAGTGCACATAAATAAAAGCTAGGGGTTGTTTAGATAAAGACACAACTAAGTTAGTTTTAGTAGAGAGATTTTTGTCACGAGAAATTTATTTGTCCCTAGACAATCGATAACTAGACCGGTAATCATTATTGCAATTTTATTTGAGGGAGAGGCATAAGCTAACATACTTTCTCTTCTTGGATCATATGCACTTATGATTGGAACTCTAGAAAGAATCCGCAACTACTAAAGATCATTAAGGTAAAACCAACCATAGCATTATAAGGGATCAAGTACTCTTTTACTCACATACGCAAACAACCTACTTACTCGGGTCTGTGCTTCTGTCACTCATGCCACCCACCATAAGCAAATCATGAACATATTGCAAACCCTACAACAGGGATCCCTCACGCTTGCACGACACGGAGAGCACCATAGGACAACACCAATAATAAAACATGCAACTCAAACCAATCACGATCATCAATTAACCCATAGGACAAAACGAATCTACTCAAACATCATAGGATAGCCATACATCATTGGGATATAATATATAGCGTTAAGCACCATGTTTAAGTAAAGATTACAGCTGGTAAAAGATGGGTTACACCGCTGCATGGAGGGGGAAGAGTTGGTGATGACGGCGGTGAAGTTGTTGGTGTAGATCGTTGTCGCGATGATGGCCCCGGCGGCGTTCCGGCGCCACAGGGGGAGGGGGGAGATAGCCCCCCTTCTTCTTATTCTTATTCTTCTTCCTTGACCTTCCCCCTAGATGGGAGAAGAGTTTCCCCTCTGGTCCATGGCCTCCATGGCGGCGGAGGGGGAAGAGCCCCTCCAAGATTGGATCTTTCTCTCTATTTCCTTTTGTTTCTGCACTCCCCGATTTTGCCCTTTCACCGTTTATTAAATTCTCAGAGATCTGTAACTCCGATTGGGCTGAAATGTTGACATGGTTTTTATATGGATATTGGCTTTCTTGCTGCGAAAGAAGGGCACTAACCGCCTTACGGAGTGGCCACGAGGGCCCAGGGCAATGTCTCGTGTTGATTCCACTTTCCAAAATTCACATATATTCCAAAAAAATCTCTGTAAGTTTTTATCCCGTTTGGATTCCGTTTGATATGGATTTTCTGTGAAACAAAAAACATGCAACAAATAGGAACTGGCACTGGACACTGGATCAATATGTTAGTCCCAAAAATTGTATAAAAAGTTGCCAAAAGTATGTAAAAGTTGTAGAATATTGGCATGGAATAATCAAAAATTATAGATACGACGGAGACATATCAGCATCCCCAAGCTTAATTCCTGCTCGTCCTCGAGTAGGTAAATGATAAAAAAAGATAATTTTTGATGTGGAATGCTACCTAGCATAATCTTGATCATGTAATCTAATCATGGCATGAATATTAAGAAACGAGTGATTCAAAGCAATAGTCTATCATTTGACATTAAGACAATAATACTTCCAGCATACTAATAAAGCAGTCATGTATTTTCAAAATAACATGGCCAAAGAAAGTTATCCCTACAAAATCATATGGCCTGGCTATGCTCCATCTTCATCACACAAAATATTCAAATCATGCACAACCCCGATGACAAGCCAAGCAATTGTTTCATACTTTTGATGTTCCCAAACCTTTTCAACTTTCATGCAATACATGAGCGTGAGCCATGGATATAGCACTATAGGTGGAATAGAATATGATGATGGAGGTTGTGTGGAGAAGACAAAAAAGGGGGGAAAGTCTCACATCGACGCGGCTAGCCAACAGGCTATGGAGATGCCCATCAATTGATGTCAATGCGAGGAGTAGGGATTGCCATGCAACACATGCACTAGAGCTATAAGTGTATGAAAGCTCAAACTGAAACTAAGTGGGTGTGCATCCAACTTGCTTGCTCATGAATACCTAGAGCACTTGAGGAAGACCATCGTTGGAATATACAGGCCAAGTTCTATAATGAAAATTCCCACTAGTATATGGAAGTGATAACTCAATAGGCTCTCTATATGAAGAACATGGTGCTACTCTGAACCACAAGTGTGGTAAAAGAACGGTAACATTGTCCCTCCTCTATTTTCTCTCATTTTTTATTTTTGTTTCTCTTTTTTGTAGGCTTCTTTGGCCTCTCTCTCTCTTTCTTTCTTTGGGGGGCTTCTCTGGCCACTTTTATTTTGATAACCTCACATGGGACAATGTTCTAATAATGATGATCATCACACTTGTATTACTTACAACTCAATATTACAACTCGATACTAGAACAAAGATATGACTCTATATGAATGCCTCCGGCGGTGTACCAGGGTGTGCAATGATCTAGCGTGGCAATGAAATCAAAAAACGGACAAGCCATGAAAACATCATGCTAGCTATCTTAAGATCATGCAAACCAATATGACAATAAATGATCAAGTCATGCATATGATGATGATGGAAGTTGCATGACAATATATCTCGGAATGGCTATGGAAATGCCATGATAGGTAGGTATGGTGGCTGTTTTGAGGAAGATATAAGGAGGCTTATGTGTGATAGAGCGTATCATATCACGGGGTTTGGATGCACCGGCAAAGTTTGCACCGACTCTCAAGGTGAGAAAGGGCAATGCACGGTACCGAAGAGGCTAGCAATGATGGAAGGGTGAGAGTGCGTATAATCCATGGACTCAACATTTGTCATAAAGAACTCACATACTTATTGCAAAAAAAATATTAGTCATCGAAACAAAGTACTAAGCGCATGCTCCTAGGGGGATAGATTGGTAGGAAAAGACCATCGCTCGTCCCCGGCCGCCACTCATAAGGAAGACAATCAATAAATACCTCATGCTCCAACTTCGTTACATAACGGTCCACCATACGTGCATGCTACGGGAATCACAAACTTCAACACAAGTATTTCTACAATCCACAACTACCCACTAGCATGAATCTAATATCACCATCTTTATATCGCAAAACTATTGCAAGGAATCAAACATATCATATTCAGTGATCTACAAGTTTTATGTAGGATTTAATGACTAACCATGTGAATGACCAATTCCTGTCATCTCTCTAAATAGATATAAGTGAAGCAAGAGAGTTTAATTCTTTCTACAAAATATATGCCCACGCTCTAACAGATATAAGTGAAGCAAAAGATCATTCTACAAATGGTGGTCTTCTATGTGTAGGGAAACAGGCAATCCAAACTTCAAATGATATATGTGATGCACATGAAGCATTCTATAAAGCCATACTCAAAAGATATAAGTGAAATGCAATGAGCATTCTATAGATTAACCATGGACTATCTCATACTAGCATGGTGCATCAAAGAAAAATGAAAACCGAATGCAAAAGACACTCCAAGATTTGCACAAATCACATGAACAAAACGAAACCGAAAACATACCGATACTCGTTGAAGAAAGATGGGATGCCTTCCGGGGCCTCCCCAAGCTTAGACGCTTGAGTCTCCTTGAATATTTACTTGGGGTGCCTTGGGCATCCCCAAGCTTGAGCTCTTGCCTCTCCTCCTTCTCCTCATATTGAGACCTCCTCGATCCTTGATTACTTCATCCACACAAAACTCAACAAAAAGTTCGGTAAGATCCGTTAGTATAATAAAGCAAATCACCACTCTAAGTACTGTTGCAAAACAATTCATATTTTGTTTTTGCGTTGTAGCTACTGTAATATAACTTTTCCATGGCTTAATCCACGGATAGAAATAGATAGTTTCGTCAAAACAAGCAAACAATGCATCAAAAACAGAATCTGTCTTAAAAAGGACAGTTTGTAGTAATCTAAACATTCACCATACAGTGCAAAAAGTTTCAGAACCGTTTGGCGTTCCAGTAAAAAAATGTAAAATCGCGCACTATAGCCAAATTTTTTGTTTTGCACCGCACAAACCAACAAGCAATCTAAACATCCTAAAGGCAAATCTTGACACATTATTTTTATAATACAATGTAATTGTACAAGGGGATAATTATTTTTGTTGAAAAGTTTCTGTAATCAAGATTCACAAAGTTTCCATGAGCATGAACAAAGTTCAAGGAGCACCCTCACTTCAACAATGCTTGTCTCTCTCACTTTCACTTTCCTTTTTGAAAAGTTTTGGGTTCTGATACGTCTCCAACGTATCTATAATTTTTTATTGCTCCATGCTATTATATTATCTATTTTGGATGTTAATGGGCTTATTGTTACACTTTTATATTATTTTTATGACTAACCTATTAACCGGAGGCCCAGCCCAAATTGTTGTTTTTTCCTCTTTTAGAGTTTCGCGGAAAAGGAATATCAGACGGAGTCCAAACGGAATGAAACCTTTGGGAACGTTATTTTTGGAACAAGCGTGATCCAGGAGACTTGGAGTGGACATCAAGAAACAATCAAGGAGGCCACGAGGCAGGGGGCGCGCCCACCCCCTGGGCGCGCCCTCCACCCTCGTGGGCCCCTCATTGCTCCACTTACCTACTTCTTCCTCCTATATATATCCATATACCCCGCAAACATCCAGGAGCACCACGAAAACCTAATTCCACCGCCGCAACCTTCTGTACCCAAGAGATCCCATCTTGGGGCCTTTTCCGGAGCTCCGCCAGAGGGGGCATTGATCACGGAGGGCCTCTACATCAACTCCATGGCCCCTCCGATGATGTGTGAGTAGTTTACTTCAGACCTTCGGGTCCATAGCTAGTAGCTAGATGGCTTCTTCTCTCTCTTTGGATCTCAATACAAAGTTCTCCTCGATTCTTGTAACATCCCAATTTTCAATTTGGATGTTTATAATAGATCATTCATATGCATCCATGATTTATGCATTTTTGCCCCATTTGTTTTATTTGATTTTTGATCCAAGGAACTTTGAGCAACTCAAGGACCAAAAGAGAGAGTTGGAAGTTTCCCCAAAACCCACTTTTGAAATTTCAAAGTTGGGATATGGATCAAATTGGATTTCACCAAAAATTCATTTCCATTATATCAAAAATAAAATAAAGAGAGAAGATAAAATGACTTCTTCAAAATCAGAAAAGAAAATATTGGAAATTGAATTTGGAACCAAAATATTTTTGGAGTTTTATTTGCAATTTATTTTATTAGCATAGCAAAAAGTTTATTTTTGAAACTTGCATTTTAGGCCAGATAAAAGTTCACTAGGTCATATATAAGACCATATAATTATGTGAATTTTTCTGGCATTTCTAGACTTATATTTATTTGTATTTTCGGTGTTTCATTGCTTCTGTAAAAAAACATTTAAAAAAACGCAGCCCAGCAGGCCCAGGCCCAGGCCCAGGCCCAGGCGCGATCTCCTTCTTCCTCCTCTCTGTACGTGAACACTGACAGAACATTCATCCATGGCGCCTCTACCTCTTCCTCCCCTCATCTTCCTCTCCCCACTCCAAAACGCCTCTGAACGGAACCCCATCACCTCCCTCGGCCCCTCCCATCCCCTGGTGCGCCTCAAAGACAACCATAATGGTCATCATGAGTGCTTGAAACTGCAGCCATTAACACATCTCGCCCCACCCAACTCTGGACCTCCCTGCCTTATATAAAGCACCCATGGGAGCCCCTCTCAACCCTCGTTCGAAGCCCTCTCCTTCTGGAGTTTTTGCCCCTCCCTAACCTCGCCAATTGCTCGCCGGAGTTCGTGAATTCCGGCGACCTCTCACCGTGCGTACAGGAAACAATCTACCACCACAACTTGTTCAAGTGGTTCACCTCATCCTCCTCTACATCGTTCCGCACGCGTCCTTCGATGAAGCACACCGGAGCCACCTTCTTCCTCGTCTCTGGCGACAAGTCCGATGAGCACCTAGCCAGCGAATCACAGAGCGCTACTTGTCTCAGGCCGAATTTTTTTCCTTTTCAGGAATTTTTCCAAATTTAGATTCTTTACCAAATCTTCTTTCTTGTATATATTTTAGTCTATAGATCCGATTTAGCTGATTCTTTTTCCTACTAGTTCATAGAAATCCCATCTAACCAGAGAACCAAACGAAAAATGTTTTTGAAAATTTTAAAATTTGAATTCAAACTTCGTTAGGCCATAAATTGAGTTTCGTAACTCCGTTTTAGGTGATTCTTTTTGCAAATCGAAGCTCGTAACGTGTACTTTCTGTTAGACCCAAACACACATATTTTTGCTACTGTAAAAATTATGTTATGTACAGAAACTTTATTTGGTTGTTTTGGGGTTTTTTGAAGTCTTTCATTTGTTTTCTTTTTGGATCTTTGCTTGTATGATTATGTATGTTATTGCTTGCTTACGCTAGATAATCCGGAGTGCGAAGCTTGCTACTACGAATCTTTACAGTTCAACGAACGTCAGCAAGGAAAGTTCACACTTTGATCATAATTTTCAATACCCAGTTTTTACTATGCATTAGTTTCCCCCTCAAAGATTGCATGAGTAGGTTTGGGAACATGTGGTTATGCTTTGTAGTTCTTGTGGTAGGAACCTATGACCTTTGATCACCCCGGGAATATTTGTTATATCATATATTGCTTAGCCATGCTCGTAGACGGGGATTGGTATGTGTGATCCATGCAAGCTGCGAGAGTTAATAATTTTGGGATAACCTAAGGTGGCAACTTTAATACACATCTGGGTGGATTGTTTGGGGTACCTGGAGAAATCCCTTAGCTTTTCCTTTGCTCATTTTCTCCTTTATAGAGGCAATCTCCTTGTCAGTCCTTTGAGCTTCTCTGATCTTATCCATCAAAGTAGACTGAATCTCCAATGCTGCTACATAGCCTCTCAGAACTATCTCCAAATATAGTTCACGAAGATTTTCAGCTAACTCCCTTGGTAAATCTCCCGTCATTAAGGTGTTGACATGATTTTTACGGCTCAACGCGTCAGCTACTACGTTAGCCTTTCCGAGGTGATAATGTAATCTCATATCATAATCCTTGATGAGCTCCAACCATCTTCTTTGCCTGAGATTCAACTCTTTCTGCGTGAAAATATACTTCAAACTCTTGTGATCTGTGTACACCTCACAATGATTTCCAATGAGAAAGTGTCTCCAGGTTTTGAATGCATGCACTACGGCTGCTAACTCCAAATCATGCGTAGCGTAATTCAACTCATGAGGCTTAAGTTGTCGTGAGGCATAGGAAACAACTCTTCCTTCCTACATAAGCACTGCTCCAAGTCCTCGACGTGAAGCGTTGCAATACACCTCATAATCCTTGGTCTGATCTGGCAAAATCAACACAGGTGATGTAACCAAACATTTCTTCAACTCCTGGAAACTAGCCTCACATTCCTCAGTCCATATGAACTTGGTATCCTTTTTCAACAACTCCGTCATAGGCTTCGCAATCTTTGAGAAATTCTCAATGAATCTCTGGTAGTATCCCGTGAGTCCAAGAAAACTCCGGATCTCTCCAACTATTGTTGGGGCTTCCCAATTTGTCACGGTGTCAACCTTAGTGGGATCTACTGCTATACCTTCTCCAGATATAACGTGTCGAAGAGATCCAACTTCCTTCAACCAAAACTCACATTTGCTAAACTTGGCATATAATTGATGTTCTCTGAGCTTTCCAAGAACCAAACGCAAATGCTCCTTATGCTCCTCTTCGTTCTTTGAGTAAACCAGGAATCATTAATGAACACTACCACGAACTTATCCAGAAACTCCATAAACACCTTGTTCATCATGTTCATGAAATATGCAGGTGTGTTAGTCAGACCAAATGACATAACAGTATACTCGTACAGCCCATACCTGGTGGTAAAAGCCGTCTTAGGTATATCCTGTTCTCGAATGTTCAACCGGTGGTATCCTGATTGCAGATCGATCTTGGAAAATACCTTAGCTCCTTGCAATCGATCAAACAGATCATTGATCATCGGTAGTGGGTACTTGTTCTTGATGGTTACTTCATTCAATCCTCGATAATCAACAACCATCCTTAACGATCCATCCTTCTTTTCTACTAGAAGTACTGGCGATCCCCAAGGCGAAGAACTTGGGCGAATATAACCTTTATCCAGTAACTCCTTAATCTGCTTCTTAATCTCCACCAAATCCTTTGCGGGCATCCTATATGGTCTCTTTGATATTGGCCATGTGCCTGGCAAAAGCTCAATCAAAACTCAATATCTCTATCCGGTGGCATGCCTGGCAATTCCTCTGGAAATACATCAGGGAAATCCTTCACTATTGGTACTTCCTCCTGCACAACTCCTGTTAGGCAATTTACTTGAGTCCTTTTTGGCACATGCCGTGATACATACTTGATCCTTCTTCCTTCTGGGGTGGTAAGCAAAATTGACTTACTGGCACATTCAATATTCCCTTCATACTTTGACAACCAATCCATGCCTCACATCCAATCCTTGAGATTCCAACACTATTAGGTCTAAGGGAAATACATAGTTACCAATCCTTAATGGTAACCGATCACACCATAGGCTAGCCATATACTCTGCTCCAGGCGAGGTTTACTAACATGGGTAACCTAAGGGCTTGGGTTGGTAGTTTATACTTATCCACAAATCCCCTTGATATGTATGAATGCGATGCACCAGTATCAAAAAGAACAAGTGCAGTAAATGACTTAACCAAAAACTTACTGATTACTACATCCGGCTGCTCTTCAACCTCCTCCATGTTAACGTGGTTCACCTGTCCCCTGTTGAAAGGGTTCGGCTTCTTCCTAGAGCTTCCATTGCCATTACCATTCTGTGATTCAGGACATTCGTTGGCATAATGTCCGGTCTTCTGGCACTTAAAACAAGTGACTTGGCTCAGGTCTTTCTTGGCTGGGGTTGATGGGTTGGTGCGGTTCTGGCCGTTGTTTCCTCCATTCCCATTACCATTCTTGGGGCCATTGTGATTGTGCGAGCTACCTCCTCCATGGGTATGCTGGAAATGTCCTCCCGGTCTAGGGGTAAAACGTGGCTTCTGCTGAGCTCCAGAATTGTACTTCCCTTGTCCATACTTCCTCTTGCGGTTCTCGATCTGCTGATGCTTCCCTTCAATCATGAGAGCACGATCTACCAACTCTTGGTAGTTGTTGAAGGTTGCTACCATCAACTGCATGCTCAACTCATCATTCAGTCCTTCCAGAAATTTCTCCTGCTTAGCTGCATCCATAGCAACATCATCTGGGGCATCACGTGCTAGCTTACTAAAGTCCTCCACATACTGGCCAACTGTCCGTCCTCCTTGGCGCAAGTTGCGAAACTCACGCTTCTTCATGGACATAGCTCCTGCTGAAACATGGGTAGTACGGAAAGCTTGCTGAAACTGGTCCCATGTGATAGTGTCGACAGGGAAAGTGGATATGAAATTCTCCCACCATGATGCTGCGGGTCCTTCCAACTGATGTGCGGCAAACTTCACCTTTTCGGCATCTGTGCATCCTGCCGTGGTCAACTCTCTTGCTATCTTGCGGAGCCAATCATCTGCTACTATCGGCTCGGTGCTACTGGAAAACACCGGCGGATTCAGCCTAAGAAAATGGGCGGTGGTGGTGGGTTGTTGTTGTTGTTGTTCCCCTGATTCTGATTCTGGACTAGCAACTGCATCAATGTGTTCTGCTGCTGGATCAACTGAGTGAGCTCTGGTGGGAAGTAAATCTGGGGTCACGTCTTGGAGGCATCTGAGGTTTTAGAAAAGATGAGATTTAAGAATAAGAGGGGTCTAAAGAGAAAACACTACCCATATGCACATGAGGCAAAAGCAAACAATTCATTTCATTCAATCAAACAAGGGCATACAATCGATCTAACTATCGCAAAAGTGCTCGGACTACTATATTTACATGGTGGACTACTACTACTATTGGGGTGGTCTACTAGAAATATTCTTCGATTGCAGACTCCATGATATCTGCTCCAGCTTCATCAACATAGTCATCATCGCTATCATCTGGATCCGAGTCGGTGTCGTCGATGATGATGTAGTCTTCTGGGCGAATCTCCTTGGGTTCTTCATCTTCTTCTACTGGTGTAGGGCCTCCCATAAATATTATGATCTTCATTGTTAGGTCGGCATTCTTGTCCACTAGTACTTCGATTTCCTCTTCATAATCTTCACGTGTAGCCTTGAGTTCTTCCTCCAGTTCCTTGATTCTTGTCTTCGCCTTCTTCAAATCTATCATGTCGGCGCACATCTGGTTCTCTTGGCGTCGAATGTGCTGGTTTAACTCCTGTATAAAAGCTGCAATTGATCTATCCTTCTTGGTGCTGATCATCTCCCAGTGCTCATCTCGGCACCCACAAATTTGGTAGATAGTGTCCTTGAGATCATTGCGGTAAACTTCTCCAATGCGTCCCATGGCGATGTGAGCTGCCATGCTCTTTCCTAGACTCCATGTTGGTGCATCAAAAGAAAACTCTATGGGTTCAGTGACTGGCATGAACGTCCTTCCTAGAACTTGAACTTGAATCATCCTGCGCTCCTCTTCCGGTAGAGTGGCGTTGTAGGTTCCGATGAAGCTTGGTACTCCTATGTTCAAATATCTAGTGACTTCCTTCAAATGACGTCCAAAGGATGTCTCTTCATCCGGTTGCGTGAACTTATTCCTTGCATCCGCCATCCTAAAAGAGTAGAAAAGATGAGAGGTCAGAATGAGAAGAGTAAGTAGTGATCTAGGGCTTTAGCATTAGTGGTCGTGTCCTACAGTCAGCGTGTGCTCGGATACCATCTTGTAGTGACCAGACCTCAAACGGTCCAATCTCTATGCTCAGGTGTCATCCCTGGATCAGTAATGCTGACACCACACAGTACTTGAAGGATTTATAACAGAGTAGCAATCACACACTTATTACATCGAGTGTCTCAAAAGAGAACTAATTACAATAAATATGGCTTAAGGCCATCTAATAACGATAACAGCGGAAGGCTTGGAAGATAAGTGAGTACATCAACTCCAACGGCATCACTGAGTATAGAACCACGACCTAAAGGCACCTTAATCGTCGTCTAAAAAGTCTGCAACATTAACGTTGCAGCCCGAAATGGGTCAGCACATGGAATATGCTGGCAATGTAACACATAGAGAGTAATGGAATGAAATAAGCTATTCTATATGCATATATGGCTGGTGGAAAGCTCTATGGTTATAGTTTTGCATAAAGCCAATTTTTCCCTACTGCAAAGGAATAAATTTTATTTAACTATCATGGTAGTTGTTAAACATTGAGAATGGTTGACAGCATTCTCAATCCCAATTAAGCATCATCATTAAAACCCAACAAGATTAATTAAAGTCACATGATGAGATTCACATGATAATCCAAGCACTAGATACTCAAGATGTCCATAACCGGGGACACGGCTAATCATGATTAGTTTATACACTCTGCGGAGGGTTGCACACTTTTCCCCACAAGACCCGATCTCCTCCATTGGTCTTCTCGCACTACATGGTGTTTGAGAAACGGATGACCAAGACATAGTCTTTCAGAAGCGCTAGCACCTTACGAATGGGTAGACCATACTAACCTACATCCCCTACATCTGCTAGTCTACCACTGTAAGAGTTCACACGACTTAGTCAACTATGCTAGAGCCCATAGTAGCTTGTGGCTGCACATGGAAGTTTCTAGTATGAATAATCTCATGATCCCTTTGAGCCTGGGTGGTGGTCCGAAAAAAACAGGCAATCGCTGGAATACCCAGGTGCCTCAATCCACCCAGATGTGTGTTTAGGTTGCCACCTTAAATAAACCATTAATTAACAATCTCACATCTGTCATGGGTACACTCACCCAATCCACGCCTACTAGCATAGCATGGCATAATAAGCAACGTAAGAGTAACTCCCAAAGGTTTGATAATAAATAGGTAATAGGTTCTACCTCAACTACTTCCCAAACCCACAGTTTAATTAGATCCTAATCATGCAATGTGTGAGGATAATCCAATGCAATAAAACTGGGTAGTAGGAAGTATGATCAAAGTGTTACTTGCCTTGCTGATGATCCGGGAAACCTAGCGATTCGAAGTAGCAAGCGGCGCACTCCGGGTACTCTATCGCAAACAAACAAGCATACAATAAGTACTCAACTAATGCACAGGTAAAACATGAATAAAAGATCTAACCAGAAAGTTCAACTTAAGAACTCCGGTTGGCAAAAAGAATCAAAACAAATGAAGCAACGAAGACAAACGGCAAAAGAAACATGCTTCGTTTAATATTCTGGATCTAGGGCAATTTTTACAGTGGCAAAAACTTGTTTGAGTTGGTTAAACAGAAATAGGGTTTCGAGACGAAACTCCAGGCGCTTGAATCGCCTGATTCCGATAAACGAGCAAAAAGTTAAACTAGAGCGAACATCGGATTAGGGATCGCGATCAGAAAAACCGCGGATTTAATCCGAGAAAAAGAAAAACGACGAACAGTTAACGAACGAACGTTCTTTAACAAAAACTAAACAAAAAACGCGTTCGTTAAAACGAACGGACGAGCGGGCGCTCGCTAAATAAATAAACCGGAAAAAAACCGATCTATTTATTTAAAAAACGAAAACTAGGGTTTTCAAAAAAAAACAAATCAGTTTTTTTTTCAAAAACCGGCAGGCGGCTACCTCGGCGACGGCGACGGCTCTCCGGCGGGGCTCCGGCAGGGCGGCGGGTGGCGCGAGGCGGCGGCAAGCGGCGCGGCAGCGGCAGGCGGCGTGCGGCGGCGGCGCAGGCGGCGGGCTGCGGTGCGGGGCGGCGGGGGTGAGGAGAGGGCGGCAGCGGGGCTGCTATTTAAGAGGGGGAGGGGGGCTGACTTGGGGAGGGGGTCGGCGGTGGCGAGGCGGCTCCGGCTCGGACTCTCCCCCGAGTCCGGCGGGAAGGCGGCGGTGGCTGGGCCGGCCTGGCTCGGCTGGGCCCTTGGCCCAGTCGGGCGCGGGTTTTTTTAAACAATTTTGCTGCGCCTAAAAAAATTCTAGAAAAATAAATAAAAATCTAAAAATGCCAAAACTAATTTTCTCCATCTAAATAAAATATTTAGAACAGGATGAACTTTTTTTGGCTCTAAATGCGATTTTTGAAAACATGCAATTTTTCCTAAATTCAAATAAAATAGCAAATAAAACCAAATAAAATCTTATTTGATTTTTATATTAAATCCTCAATATTTCTTTATTTTGGGAAAGTCATTTTATTCCCTCTCTCATATTTGGAGAATAGAAATAAATGAAGATAAAATAAATAAAATCTAATGATCCCTATTTCAAAATTTGAGAAAACTCAAATATGAAGATAATGAAATCCCCAACTCTCTCCGAGGGTCCTTGAGTTGCGTAGAATTTCTAGGATCCACCAAAAGCAATAAAATATGATATGCAATGATGATCTAATGTATAACATTCCAAATTGAAAATTTGGGATGTTACATGTTTGCCGAGATTCATTGACTTGTGGATTTATGATCAGCTTATCTATGAATATTATTTGAATCTTCTCTGATTTCTCATATGCATGATTTGATATCTTTGTAATTCTCTTCGAACTATCAGTTTGGTTTGGCCAACTAGATTGGTTTTTTCTTACAACAGGAGAAGTGCTTAGCTTTGGGTTCAATCTTGCGGTGTCCTTTCCCAGTGACAGTAGGGGCAGCAAGGCACATATTGTATTGTTGCCATCTAGGATAAAAAGATGGGGTTTTCATCATATTGCCTGAGTTAATTCCTCTACATCATGTCATCTTGCTTAATGCGTTGCTCCATTCTTTATGAACTTAATACTTTAGATGCATGCTGGATAGCGGTCAATGTGTGGAGTAATAGTAGTAGATGCATAGTCATTTTGGTCTACTTGACACGAACGTGATGCCTATATTCATGATCATTGCCTTAGATATCATCATAACTTTGCGCTTTTCTATCAATTGCTCGGCAGTAATTTGTTCACCCAGCGTATTATTTGTTATCATGAGAGAAGCCTCTAGTGAAACCTATGCCCCCCGGGTCTATTTTCCATCATATAAGATCTATTTTCCATCATATAATTTCTATTTTCTTTCATATAGGTTTCCGATCTACTATTTTGCAATCTTTTACTTTCCCATCTATAAACCAAAAATACCAAAAAAATTACTTTACTGTTTATCTATCTCTATCAGATCTCACTTTTGCAAGTAACCGTGAAGGGATTGACAACCCCTTTATCGCGTTGGGTGCAAGTTGTTGTTTGCTTGTGCAGGTATTCAGTGACTTGTGCGTTGTCTCCTAATGGATTGATACCTTGGTTCTTAAACTGAGGGAAATACTTATCTCTACTTTGCTGCATCACCCTTTCCTCTTCAAGGGAAAAACCAATGCAAGCTCAAGAAGTATCAGGTATGAACCATGGAGAAGTTGGAATACAATAGATATTACACCAATATAAATAAGGAATGAGTTCACAATAGTACCATAAGTGGTGATTCATTTTCTTATACTAACGGATCTCATGAGATTTTTTGTTGAGTTTTGTGTTGTGAAGTTTTCAAGTTTTGGGTAAAGATTTGATGGAATATGGAATAAGGAGTGGCAAGAGCCTAAGCTTGGGGATGCCCAAGGCACTCCAAGGTAATATTCAAGGACAACCAAGAGCCTAACCTTGGGGATGCCCCGGAAGGCATCCCCTCTTTCGCCTTTGTTTATCAGTAACTTTAGTTAAGGCTATATTTTATTCACCACATGATATGTGTTTTTCTTGGAGTGTCTTGTATGATATGAGTCTTTGATTTTTAGTTTGCCACAATAATCCTTGATGTACACACCTTTTGAGAGTGAAACGCATGAATCATGATTTATTAGAATACTCTATGTGCTTCACTTATATCTTTTGAGCTAGGCAATTTTGCTCTAGTGCTTCACTTATATCTTTTTAGACCAAGGCGGTGGTTTTATTTTATAGAAATTGTTGAACTCTCATGCTTAACTTATATCATTTTGAGAGTCTTTCTAAACAGCATGGTAATTTGCTTTGGTTATGAATTTAGTCCTAATATGATAGACATCCCAGAGGGATATAATAAAAACTTTCATATGAAGTGCATTGAATACTATGAGAAGTTTGATTCCTTATGATTGTTTTGAGATATGAGGATGGTGATATTAGAGTTATGCTAGTGAGTAATTGTGGATTTTAGAAATACTTGTGTTAAAGTTTGTAATTCTCGTAGCATGCACGTATGGTGAACCGTTATGTAACGAAGTTGGAGCATGAGGTATTTATTGATTGTCTTCCTTATGAGTGGCAGTCGGGGATGAGGGATGGTCTTTTCCTACCAATCTATCCCCCTAGGAGCATGCGTGTAGTACTTTGTTTTGATAACTAATAGATTTTTGCAATAAGTATGTGAGTTCATTATGAGTAATGTTGAGTCCATGGATTATACGCACTCTCACCCTTCCACCATTGCTAGCCTCTCTAGTGTCACGCAACTTTCATCGGTACCATACACCCACCATATACCTTCCTCAAAACAGTCACCATACCTACCTATTATGGCATTTCCATAGCCATTCCGAGATATATTGCCATGCAACATTCCACCATTCCATTTATTATGACACACTTCATCATTGTCATATTGCTTTGCATGATCATGTAGTTGACATCGTATTTGTGGCAAAGCGACCACTCATCAATTTTTATACATGTCGCTCTTGAGTCATTGCACATCCCGGTACACCGTCGGAGGCATTCATATAGAGTCATATTTTGTTCTAAGTATCGAGTTGTAATTCTTGAGTTGTAAGTAAATAAAAGTGTGACGATCATCATTATTAGAGCATTGTCCCATGTGAGGAAAAATAAAAGAGGCCAAAGAAGCCCACCAAAAAATGAGAGAAAAGAGAGAAGGGGCAATGTTACTATCCTTTTTCCACACTTGTGCTTCAAAGTAGCACCATGATCTTCATGATAGATAGTCTCCTATGTTGTCACTTTCATATACTAGTGGGGATTTTTCATTATAGAACTTGGCTTGTGTATTCCAACGATGTGCTTCCTCAAATTGACCTAGGTCTTCGTGAGCAAGCAAGTTGGATGCACACCCACTTACTTTATTTTTTGAGCTTTCATACACTTATAGCAGTGCGTCCGTTGCATGGCAATCCCTACTCACTCACATTGATATCTTTTCATGGGCATCTCCATAGCCCATTGATACGCCTAGTTGATGTGAGACTATCTCCTTCTTTTTATCTTCTCCGCAACTACCATATTCTATTCCACCTATAGTGTTATGTCCATGGCTCACGCTCATGTATTGCGTGAAAGTTGAAAAGGTTTGAGAACATCGAAAGTATGAAACAATTGCTTGGCTTGTCATCGGGGTTGTGCATGATTGGGATATTTTGTCTGGTGAAGATGGAGCATAGCTAGACTATGATTTTGTAGGGATAGCTTTCTTTGGCCATGTTATTTTGAAAAGACATGATTTCCTTATTAGTATGCTTGAAGTATTATCGTTTTTATGTCAATATTAAACTTTTGTTTTGAATCTTATGAATCTGAACATTCATGCCATAATAAAGAAAAATTACATGGATAAATATGTTAGGTAGCATTCCACATCAAAAATTCTGTTTTTATCATTTACCAACTCGAGGATGAGCAGGAATTAAGATTGGGGATGCTTGATACGTCTCCAACATATCTATAATTTTTGATTGTTCCATGCTATTATATTATTTGTTTTGGATGTTTTATATACATTAATATGCTATTTTATATATTTTTGGGACTAACCTATTAACCTAAAGCCCAGTGCCAATTTTTGTTTTCTCCTTGTTTTTGAGCTTCACGGAAAAGGAATATCAAACAGAGTCCAAACGGAATAAAACTTTCGCAATGATTTTTCTTCGACCAGAAGACACCCAGGAGACTTGGAGTGCAAGTCGAAAGAGCCACGAGGTGGCGGCAAGGGTGGAGGGCGCGCCCAGGGGGTAGGGTGCGCCCCCTACCTTGTGGCCCCTCGGTGACCCCCTGACCTAGATCTTCCTCCTATATATTCACATATATTCCCAAACCACTAGAGGCATCCATGAAAACACTTTTCCACCGACGCAACCTTCTGTTCCCGTGAGATCCCATCTTGGGGCCTTTTCCAGCATCCTGCTGGAGGGGGATTCGATCATGGAGGGCATCTACATCAACCCTATTGCCCTTCCGATGAAGCATGAGTAGTTAACCACAGACCTATGGATCCATAGCTAGTAGCTAGATGGATTCTTCTCTCTCTTTGATTCTCAATACCATGTTCTCATCGATGTTCTTGGAGATCTATCCGATGTAATCTTCTTTTGCAGTGTGTTTGTCGATATCTGATGAATTGTGGGTTTATGATCAGCTTATCTATGAATATTATTTGAATCTTCTCAAAATTCTTATTTGCATGATTTGATATCTTTGTATTTCTCTTTGAATTATTGGTTTGGTTTGTCCAACTTGATTGGTTTTTCTTGCAATGGGAGAGGTGCTTATCTTTGGGTTCAATCTTGCGGTATCCTCACCCAGTGACGAAGTAGGGGTAGCAAGGCACGTATTGTATTGTTGCCATCGAGGATAAAATGATGGGGTTTACATCATATTGCTTGACAGCTTGAGTTTATTCCTCTACATCATGTCATCTTACTTAAAGCGTTACTATGTTCTTTATGAACTTAATACTCTAGATGCAGGCAGGAGTTGGTCGATGTGTGGAGTAATAGTAGTAGATGCAGGTAGGAGTCAGTCTACTTGACACAAACGTGATGCCTATATTACATAATCATTACCTTGGATATCATCATAACTTTGCGCTTTTCTATCAATTGCTTGACAGTAATTTGTTCACCTACCATATTATTTGCCTTCAAGAGAGAAGCCTCTAACTGAAACCTATGGGCCCCGGGTCTATTTTCCATAATATTAGTTTCCAATCTACTATTTTGTAATCTTTTATTTTCAGAACTATAAACCAAAAAACCCAAAAATATTTAGTTATCTTTTGTTTAGTTTTATCTATTTCTATCAGGTCTCACCTTTGCAAGTGACGTGAAGGTTTTGACAACCCCTTTATTGCGTAGGGTGCAAGTGTTTGATTGTTTGTGCATGTATTGGTGATTTTGAAGGAAATATGCCCTAGAGGCAATAATAAAGTTGTTCTTTACATTTCCTTATATCATGATAAATGTTTATTATTCATGCTAGCTAGAATTGTATTAACCAAAAACTTAGTACATGTGTGAATACATAGACAAACAGAGTGTCACTAGTTTGCCTCTACTTGACTAGCCCATTGAATCAATGATGGTTATGTTTCCTAACCATAGACATGAGTTGTCAATTGATTAAGGGGATCACATCATTAGAGAATGATGTGATTGACTTGACCCATCCGTTAGCTTAGCACGACGATCGTTTAGTTTGTTGCTTTTGCTTTCTCCATAACTATACATGTTCCTATGACTATGAGATCATGCAACTCCCGAATACCGAACACTTCGTGTGCTACCAAATGTCACAACGTAACTAGGTGATTATAAAGGTGCTCTACAGGTGTATCTGATGGTGTTTGTTGAGTTGGTATGGATCGAGATTAGGATTTGTCACTCCGATTGTCAGAGAGGTATCTCTGGGCCCTCTCGGCAATGCACAGCACTATAAGCCTTGCAAGCAATGTGACTAATAAGTTAGTTACGGGATGTTGCATTACGGAACGAGTAAAGAGACTTGCCGATAACGAGATTGAACTAGGTATTGAGGTACCAACGATCGAATCTTGGGCAAGTAACATACCGATGACAAAGGGAACAACGTATACCGTTATGTGGTTTGACCAATAAAGATCTTCATATAATATGTAGGAACCAATATGAGCATCCAGGTTCCACTATTGGTTATTGACTGGAGATGAGTCTCGGTCATGTCTACATAGTTCTCGAACCCGTAGGGTCCGCACGCTTAACATTTGGTGACGATCAGTGTTACGAGTTTATGTGTTTTGATGTACCGAAGGTAGTTCGGAGTCCCGGATTTGATCACGGACATGACGAGGAGTCTCGAAATGGTCGAGACGTAAAGATCGATATATTGGAAGCCTATATTTGGACATCAGAATGGTTCCGAGTGGTTCGGGCATTTTTCTGGAGTACCGGGAGGTTACCGGAACCCCCCGGGGAGTATATGGGCCTTATTAGGCCTTAGTGGAATAGAGGAGAGGGAAGGGAAAATAGGGAGGCGCACCCCCAAGACCAATCCGAATTGGGAGGGGGGATGCCCCCCTTTCCTTCCTCCCTCTCTCCTCCTTCCTTCCTCTCCTACTCCTACTTGGAAGGGCTCCTACTTCTACTAGGAAAGGGGGCAATCCTACTTGAAAGAACATGCGGTGCCCCCACGTTTGGTTTTGGTAATTGATGACAATCTCTATGGACTAATGGTTGACTTGAGAGTCCATTTGTTGGTTTCAAGGAGAGTTTGTGATGACCAAGGTGCTATTAAGGAATTATCCAAAGATTGGTCTTGTGAGTGTTGAGCTTGCAAGCATGTCTTGAAGAAGAAGTGTGTGTGATCATTCATGTTTACCTTCAAGACATCATCCAAATGAAGAGAGTTGGAAAGATTCAAGGTTTATCAAGACTAAGTCAAAGAGTGAATCAAGTTGATCAACACACAAAGCGTAGAAGATGTACCGAGAGGGATCACGTGATCGCATGGTAAGGTAAGCATTGTCCTTTATGCTTTGTGTACTAACCCATGGTCTACGTGAGAGTTCTATGTGGAGTTAGGTATGTTTCCATGGGCTAGCGTCAGGAGGAAGATATTATACAACCCATGGAGGATGACATCAAGTGGTGGTCATCATCAAGTCTGCGATGTGCAAGTTCAAGCGGAGAATCACAAAGAGATCAAGTGCTTGAAGCTTGCCGTCCATTGTGGTGTCAATGTACTTGTGAATATGTGTTGAAGAGTGGCTCACCCATAGTGGAGTATGGGGAGCAATCTACTAGTCTTCACTAAGCCAACGCAATCAAGAAAGGTGGTCTAGCTTGAGGGAGTCAAGATCGTCATCATCCAGCTCAAGTGGACTATGTGCAAGGCAAAGGTTTGCCCTTGATAGGTTTTCTATTTTACCAGTCTCATGGTAGTTGTGGGAGACTGGGTTATAGGATCGATTGTCGTTCTTTCAAGGGGGGCTCTCGATGAGTAGCTTGATCGTATTGTTCATAGAGAGCTCAAACCATTGCATCCTTGCATCATCTTTATTGGTTCTTGTTTGGTTTTTCTCCTTGTGAGATTTGGAGCTTTTGGTCATCTTCATGACAAGCTCGAGTTCATCGAAAATGGAGTTAACATGCATATTCTATGATCTTTTCGATGTTGGAGGTTATGCCGGTTCTTCTCGGTTGGAGGTTTCTCTCCTCTATATATATTAGGCATACCTCCCCTGCCTCTTCTCATTATAACCTTTTGCTGCTTGGATGCTACTCGTTGTCTCCTATCCAACAAGCTTGAGTTTGCTCAATTCGGAGTTCATTTGCAGAAGTTGTGGCAGTTTCGGCTTTATTGCATCCTCTGTTTTCTCTGTTGTGTTCTTAAAGCCTCAAGCGGTAGTACTGCTCTCTCGAGCGGTAGTACTACAGCCTTGTGCCGCGCGTAGTACTGCTCCTTTTGGGATGCATTTTTTGTGTTGGGTTTCGCGATAAGCGGTACTACCTCCCCCCCCCCGAGCGGTAGTACCTCTTATAAGCGGTACTACCTCTCCCCTCGAGCGGTAGTACCTCTTATAAGCGGTACTACCTCTCCCCTCGAGCGGTAGTACCTCTTATAAGCGGTACTACCTCTCCCCAAAGCAGTACTACCTCTCTCGCAGATTTTCAGCTCGTGTTTCTCTCTCTCGTCAGGGTGTTTTGACCATGCTAAGCAGTAGTACCGCTCCTCCAGCGGTAGTACCGCTCGTGTGCGGGCTGAGCACATAACGGTTGGATTCGGGAGGCCCTATAAAAGGGGGTCTTCTTCCCCAATGAACCTTATCTCTTGAGCTCGTGTTCTTCCCCCATTTTTGACCTTCTTCGAGCTTGCTAACTCTCAATCCCTCCATGGATTCTTGCTAGTTTTTGGGGGAAAGGAGAGAGGAGATGTAGATCCACATTTCCACCAATCACTTTCTCCTCTATGTGAGGGGAACCCCTTGGATCTAGATCTTGGATTTCTTGGTGTTCTCCTTCCTGTTCTTCCTCTCATTTTCCTCCCTAGCATTAGTTGCTTTGGTCGGATTTGGGGGAGAAGGACTTGGGCACTCCGTGTGCCGTTGCCATTGCATTTGGTGCATCGGTTTGAGTTCTCCATGGTGATACGTGGAAGTTACAAGTTGAGAAGCTTATTACTCTTGGGTGCTTGGTACCCTTGAACTTGTTCCTCTTGGGTGCTTGGGCGCCCTAGACGGTTGGTGGTGTTCGGAGCTCAATCATTGTGGTGCAAAGCTCCGGGCAAGCGTCGGGGTCTCCAATTAGGTTGTGGAGATAGCCCCGAGCAATTTGACGGGTACCGATGACCGCCCCCAAGGGTTGCCAAAGTGTACGGGTTCGGTGACCGCCCCCAAGGGTTGCCATTTGTACGGGTTCGGTGACCGCCCTCAAGGGTCCCTTAGTGGAATCACGACATCTTGCATTGTGCGAGGGCGTGAGGAGATTACGGTGGCCCTAGTGGCTTCTTGGGGAGCATTGTGCCTCCACACTGCTCCAAACGGAGATTAGCATCCGCAAGGGTGTGAACTTCGGGATACATCGCCGTCTCCGCGTGCCTCGATTATCTCTTACCCGAGCCCTTTACTTATGCACTTTACTTTGTGATAGCCATATTGTTTCTTATCATATCTCTTGCTATCACTTAGTTGTTTATCTTGCTTAGCATAAGTTGTTGGTGCACATAGGTGAGCCTAGTTGTTGTAGGTTTTGTGCTTGTCAAATTAATCGCTAGGTTTATTCCGCATTTGTTCAAGCCTAAATCATAATTATTTTAAAGCGCCTATTCACCCCCCCCCTCTAGGCGACATCCGCGGTCTTTCAATCGGTATCAGAGCCTCGTCTCTCTTGTTAGGCTTAACCGCCTAGAGAATAATGATGTCGACTAGGGGTTTAGGATTCTCTGACACTCTTAGTTTCGATGGCACAAATTTTGATGTTTGGGTAATTCGCATGCTTAATCTCTTTAGGGTCATGGACCCAAATTTAGAGCGAATTGTAGATATGGGGTTTTCTCCTCCAAAGGATCCCCAAAGATTATCTTTAGAGGATGAGAAAAACTCTTATCTCAATGCTCAAGCTTCTAATGTGCTTTTCGATGCTTTGAGCAATGTAGTATTATTTCAACTCATGCCGTTCCGGGATGCTCATGAGTTGTGGACAAAGCTTCAAGATAAATATGGTGTGTCCAAGATTTGTAAGGATGATTGTTCTCCCTCCACCTCCGGTCGTGTTGCGTTCTCAACTTCTTCTACTTCACCTACATGTGGTTTGCCACAAGGTAATGACATGGTGAGTAGTGGTGTTCATTGCAATGATGATAGTGGGCTTATTGTTGATAATCCTTCATCACTTTCTTATTGCAATGCTTCATCTTTGGACTTTAGCACTTCGAGCACTCCAAATGTTTCACATGCTTGTGTTGATAGTCCTTGCATATCATGTAAAAACTGCTTGACTAAATCTCATGATGATATGCTTGCTATATCTTGTTGCCATGATAAAAATGCATGTATTTCCTCGAGTTGTTGTGCTAACAATGTAGAGGAAACCCAACACTCCATGGAACAAGATGTGGTCTTGGATGGTGCTTCAAGGGATCCTACATCATCATCTATTGCATTTTGCCTTATGGCCAAGGCTTCAAAGGTATCTCCCACTTTGAATCCCAATATATCTTGTGATGATATTGATGATGGCAAGAGTGATGATGATGTTGATTATGATGAAGAGAATGATGATGTTTCCTCCTTAAAAATTAAGGGGGAAATGATTTTTAAAGCTCTTCTTAAGAATAAAATTGCTCGTTCCAACTTCATGGAAATCATGTCTATTGCTATTGAGGGCAAGAAATATATTGATGAGTTGGAATCTCGTCTTGAGGAGCATGAGGTCACCATTGATAAAATGGAAGGTCATGAACGTGATTATGCTAATGAGATCGCGGACCTCTCCGAAGCTCTCGAACTTGAACAAACCACCAAGGAATCTCTTGAGGAGACTTTTTCTCTAGAATTATCTAGAGTGAAGGAATCTCATGATAGAGCTCTTGAGGTGGCCAATGTTTTTGAAACTAAAAATGAGAAGCTTGAAGTTGCGCATGCTAAACTCCTTGAGGACTTTGGGCACCTCGAAAATGGCTCAAGGGTCATTAAGAGTGAGCTCATCAAACTCACCGAGTCTCATGCACAACTTAAAGCTTCATGTTAAAAAGAGCTTGCCAAGTTGCCTTCTCCTCTTGTTGTTAATGATGATGCTTGTGCTACTAACTCTATTTCTAGTGAAGCATCCATTTTGAAGGAGAATGTTGAGCTAAGGGCTCAACTTGAGTTGCTATCTAGCAATTATGGGAAATTGGAAGAAAGTCATGTCAAGCTTGCAAGCTCTCATGATGATCTTCTAGTATCCCATAAGGTGCTAAAGTTAGCTCATGAGGCTATGATTACTAAGATAACATCTAGCGAGTCTCATATGGACATAAGCACTACGTCTAGTCAAAATGTTATATTGACATGTGCTAGTCCTTGTAATTCATCTACTCATAACATTGGTACATCTGGTGATGAATTACTTTCCTTGCCTTGTTGCTCTAACAATGAAGCTTATACTTCCTCTAGTACTTGTGTTGATACTAACCATGTAGAGGAAATCAAAGAGCTCAAGGCCCAAGTCACTTCTTTGAAGAAAGACTTGGAAAAGTGTCATGAAGGGAAATCCACACTCAACAATATCTTGAGTGTGCAAAAATCCCCCAATGACAAAGGTGGACTTGGATTCAACTCCAATAAGAAGAAGAAGTCCAAGAGCAACAAGAATAAGGGCCAAGAACAACTCAAGAATTCGGCCAAGATTATTTGCTTCAAGTGCAAAATTGAAGGGCATCATGTTAGATCTTGCCCATTGAAGAAGAAGTCCGTTAATGACAATCACAAGGGAAGAGGCCACAAGTTCAATCTCATGCTCAACCACAAGTTGAAGAAAGGCCACTTCCCAAGAAGACTCAAGTTCATGCTTCTCTTGTTGAGAAATCAAGTGAGAAGAAAATGAAGAGTAGACGTTGCTACTTATGTCGTGAGAAAGGTCACGTCGCTTCTTCATGCACTAGTGGTAACTTATCCAACCCAATTATTATTGATGATATCTTTTCTCTTGGGAAGGATAAGGTTGGCAATGTGTTTGCCAAGTTTGTTGGTACTCAAAGTGGTGTCAAGCAAAGAACCATTTGGGTAGCCAAGCCTATTGTGACTAACCTCTTAGGACCCAACTTGGTTGGGGACCAACAAGCTCAAACTTGATAAATAGGTGTTGTTGGAGGTCATTGGAGACTTGGCTACATTATGGAGATTTAAGGGGTCCTCATCATTCATATTGTCTCAAGCCAAGTCATTTGGATTATCTTTCTATCGTATATCCAATGTTCCTCCTTGCGGTAACTCGTGCTTAAATTGCTTACATTGAAAGTTACTTGCCCCTTATCATGTTGTGGTTTTGTACCTTGCATGTGCTTGTATATGTTGTGCTTCCAATTTTCTTATGTTGGTTTGCACATCATGTACGTGTGTGTTGTGTGTTGAGCCTTTTTGCGTCTTGTTTATTTCTTAGTTGGCTCTTGTGAGAGATTAATGGAATATCCCATTATGGGGGAGTGGTGTGCTTTGTGCACCTCACAATCCTATAAATGTGTGTATATGAGTAATACCATCTAGTATTGATATTTCAAGATTATCTAGTCGCTATGTGGTATGTCTTCTCATGAGAAATTCAAATTCTAAATAGTCCATTAATTATCTCTTGTTGGATCCTTTTATTTACCTCTTGTTTATCCTTAATTGGTATCACGTTATGGGGAAGTAATATGCTATGTGTATATTACTAGCCTAGAAAATGTGTACATTTGAGATATTGCCACCTAGAGTTGGTATTGTAAATTATCTTGTTCCTAGGTGGCATGTTAGCTCTACAAGTTGCAATTTGCCTTTTGTTTGGTGTGTAGATGATGTCGGATATCCTTGCTATCTACCACCAGGAATTGTTTCCAAATACTTCTTGTCTTTTGAAAATTGGTACTCACTTATGTGTGGTAGAAATTATTGATCATCTCCATGTTGGTGTTTTCCTTTATTTGCCTTATCTCTTGCCTAGGATTGTGTCAACTCCCTTTGTCTTCCATACCACTTGTGGATCTTGTTAATTTCTTAATCTTGTCTAGTGTTTTCTAGATATAGTGAAAGTGGTGATCCCACCTTGTGCATTTTGTATTCAAATGCAAATTCTCTATAATGCACTAGTCTTGGGGGAGCTATCCTATTTTCTATAAAACACTCATCTTGCGATCCTTATCAAGTGTGTGTTGGTGGAATGCAACCCATTTCTTTTTGGTACTTGTGCCATCATGAAACTTTGTAGAGGGCTTGGTTTGTTTGGAACCATTCTCTCTTTTGGGAGCTTGACATCTTTATTTTTGCTTGTATTCTTGGATATCTCATTCCTTGATGTACCTTTCAATTGATATCCTCTAAGTGATGATTTATTCATTTGATATCTTTTCTTCACTTTTTTTCTTCTTGTCAATTGGTATCGGTTCTTGAAAGTATTGAGCATGCATATTAACTTCATGTAGTCTCCTTGGCATGCTTTCTTTCTTTCTTTCTTTGACCCAATATATAGGGGAAACTCCACCAAGTCTCAAATTGGATGAGATGTGCATGAAATTCATTCTCATATATGTATGCACATATTTAAGTGGAGTTTGTCCTATGTATTGTTGGTTCTCTAACTCTTTGGTCCCAATGAGTTTGGTACCATTTTGTTTGTGTTGTTGTTCTAGGAACAATTGGAGATGCATTGGATGCTCGGCTCACTCACAAGGAAGGTGGTGTCACCATGTGCTTATTGGACTCAAGCTAGGATGATCAATGAACTATCTACTACCTTCAATTGGTTTCTTCTACATCCTTCCAATGATATCTCGGTAACAAGTATCTATTCATGCATTCCTTTCTTGCATTCAACCTTGTGTAGGTTGCATCTTGGCATGATATTCATTCCATCTTGTGATACCTTGTTTCCTTTCTCAAAGCATCTCAACGATGATCTCATGTTGCTAGTTGTGATGTCTTTGATGTTCGTGTGATCGGAATTCATTTGTATACAATAAGACCATATCTAGCCATGTTCTATGCTTTCAAGCAAATATCTTATTGGTATATTTATGACTTCCTTGTGGATATCTTATTCTTTCCTTTTTGTAACTATTTCGTGTGTACATCCTTCTTTGTGGATCGATATCATCATGATTTTCATCTACCTAGAATCTTATACACTTGAGAGAAATTACATATCTAGAAGATATCCTTTCTTTCACGTCCACCTTTTCTTTCTTGTATTATTTCTTTGGTGGCCCCGTGAAAGCTTTGCCTTGAGTACGGATCTTACCTTGTTGCATCTTGATGCACTCTTGTGTGGTGAAGATATTTTGTCTCTTGCTTGTCTTGATGAGGCTTTTGCCATCTCGATTGGTATCCCTCCTCTTGACATAGCTTTCACTTTCTTTCTTCACCATGGGTTGTCACAAGCGTTGGTTATTCTTTTTGCATGTTGAGTGTGCTTGTGAACCCCTTTGCTTGGTGTGTGTGGGAAGGACATGTCATGCACCTTGTATCTCCACTATTCAAGACTATGTTGATGCTTAATGCTCATCCGTACATTAGTCTTCTCAAGTGCATTGCCTTGACTCACACACATCATTTTGGTTGAGCCCATTCTTAAGTTGCCTCTTTTACTTGTTGCTCAACCATGTGTTTGTTGCAAGTACTAGGCTTAGTTTCCTATATGCTCACTTGCACTTGTTGTAAGTTTCTATTGATTTTGGGGGAGCTATGATCCTATTTTGTGCACTTTGTATCCTAATACAAAAATTCTTGATGTGCACAAATCATGGGGAGCTTCTCTAGTTTCTTTAGAACACTCCTCTGCTCATATCATAATATCTTTATTCATGTGGCACGTAGGTTCATTGGTCTAGTTGGTTCAATTGGTATCTTTTGATAGCTTGCTTCAATTGGTATCTTTGATTGCTGATTGCTTGTTTCTCTCTTTGTTATGTCTTTGTGGCATATCATTCTTTTGCAATCTTGGTGCCTCAATATAGTTGGTCTTCCTCCAAGTATTACCTTTGGATATGTGTATGGCATTCCACTCTCTTGTTGAGAAATACACAACTTTTGGAGGAACACCTTTTATATTGGTCTTCTTAGCTTTTCGCCCATTTTGGCAATCGATGCCAATGGGGGAGAAGTTTCAGAGAGTTTTGTGGAGAAGTCTTTAGAGTATTCTCCTTGCTTTGGTTTTGTTCCTAAGCATTTGCATCTCATACGCATGCATTATTGGTTGTTGCATTGCATGGTGATGCATAATTCCTTATATAAACTCTCTTGAAAGTGATTGTCAGCAATTACCAAAATGGGGGAGATTGAAAGAACATGCGGTGGCCCAATGTTTGGTTTTGGTAATTGATGACAATCTCTATGGACTAATGGTTGCCTTGAGTTATATTTGAAGGGTTTGTCCATAGGCTTTTCTTGGAGTCCATTTGTTGGTTTCAAGGAGAGTTTGTGATGACCAAGGTGCTATTAAGGAATTATCCAAAGATTGGTCTTGTGAGTGTTGAGCTTATTGCAAGCATGTCTTGAAGAAGAAGTGTGTGTGATCATTCATGTTTACCTTCAAGACATCATCCAAATGAAGAGAGTTGGAAAGATTCAAGGTTGATCAAGACTAAGTCAAAGAGTGAATCAAGTTGATCAACACACAAAGCGTAGAAGATGTACCGAGAGGGATCACGTGATCGCATGGTAAGGTAAGCATTGTCCTTTATGCTTTGTGTACTAACCCATGGTCTACGTGAGAGTTCTATGTGGGGTTAGGTATGTTTCCATGGGCTAGCGTCAAGAGGAAGATATTATACAACCCATGGAGGATGACATCAAATGGTGGTCATCATCAAGTTTGCGATGTGCAAGTTCAAGCGGAGCATCAGAAGAGATCAAGTGCTTGAAGCTTGTCCGTCCATTGTGGTGACAATGGACTTGTGAAGATGTCCTGAAGAGTGACTTGCCCATAGTGGAGTATGGGGGAGCAATCTACTAGTCTTCACCAAGCCAACGCAATCAAGAAAGGTGGTCTAGCTTGAGGGAGTCAAGATCATCATCATCCAGCTCAAGTGGACTATGTGCAAGGCAAAGGTTTGCCCTTGATAGGTTTTCTATTTTACCGGTCTTGTCGTGGAATTGTCACGTCAGATGTCCTTAGTGTGAGGACTTAGTCGCGAGGCCAACGCATCTATGTGGTAACTTGAGAGGGGTTGAGCGGGATCGAGAGACGCAACACAAGACGTGGATTTAGACAGCTTCGGGCCCCGGGAAACATCATCCGGTAAAAACCCTACATGCTGTTTGAGGCTATGTCTCATTATCATCACGAGGGAGTCGCCGTAAACCGGCTCTCCTCTTTGTGTCTAGCCCTAAGATTGTTTCTCTGCTTGTAGCTTGTAGCTTGTCCCTCTTTGGGGAGCCCTGCCCCTCCTTATATATGTTGAAGGGGCGGGTTACATGTGGAGTCCTACTAGGATTAGGACTAGTCTATCTCTAATACAAACCGGATACAAGTCCAGGTCTTAACTCCTTGTAAGACAAATATTCTTTATGCCTTTCCTCTTAAACCGGCCCACCATAGCATGATCCGGCCTTCCATAAACCGCCCGTTGGGCCACCGGGTCTTGTCGCTCCTCTGACCCGCCTGCCGGATTATCAATGAACCGTAAACCGCCATGTCCAAGTGGGTTGCCAGTGAATCGCCAAACTCTAGCCGGGTCATACATCCGGCGGTTTATACCGTGGGGTATATCCCCGACATAAGCCCTCAGTTTAATTTGGATTCATCCATGTTAAACTGATTTGCAACAAGAACAAATTTGTCGGGGTTGTGCTCCGGTTTAAATATTCTTGTAGACCGGCACTTGATCATCCTTAAATCCTTGTCATTTCTTCCTTCCAAGTTAATAACCATCTTCATAATCAATTTGCTTGCAGAAGATATTTGTAAATAAAGAATCCATTTGAATCGGCCTTCAATGCTTTGACTTGAAAAAATATTAGTCTCTGAAATATTCAACTGATATCCAGCCGGCTTGAAGATGTAAAACTTGCCGGTTTATGATTACCACCATTGTCTGGTTATAAAAACTGATAATTCCAGGTCATGATTGTTGCCAACACCGGTTCATGATTGTTGATGACGCCGGGTTACAGACACAGGGTCATAATGATTGGTGACGCAGGGTTAATCCAGTTTGCTCAAAACAGAGAATTTAAAAATAGTTCTTCGATAATAATATAATACCTGTAGCCCCCAAGTCTTGAGCAGAACAAAGTGATGGCTTAAGACTTGCTTCAATATAAATACTGCCACTTAAGAAGAAATCCATGTTGTTCATCCCAGTGACTAGTAAAAACTGAATACTCCATATTATGTAGCCCTCAAGTGCCGGGTTGTCATGCTTGCAGCAACCTGGGACTTTGTAATTGTCTTATACTCATAAAAACTTTAACCAGTGTAGCCCCCAAGGGTTGGGTCATTATGCAATAATGAGCAGGGACTTTGTAGGTATAATCATGTAGTTTTGAGCAATGATGTGTATCCCCCAAGGGCCGGCTCAGTAAGATAATATTGAGCTGGGACTTTAATATATACTTCAATGAAAATAACATCATATGATGTAACCCTCATCATGGGACTTGAATCCACGTCCACAAGGTTAAGAGCCTTGTGCTTTACCAACTGAACAGTGGACTCTTCAATATAATGAATAAAAAGCTTTGTACCTTCAACTGTTGACAGGAGCAATTGGTAGCCCCCAAGGGCCGACTCATTATAATATGATGAGTCGGGTCTTCAATAATATGAGCAGAAAATTAATTTGCATTAGCCCCCAAGTGTCATGGTGCATGCTTGCAGCGACATGAGACTTGGATGTAATCTCAATTTGAATAATGTAGCCCCCAAGTGCCGGGTCGTGAGCCTGCAGCGACTTGGGACTATTCCTTCCATTGTAGAATAAATCATATCCTTTGATAAAATAACAACTATTGCACTAAAGCGACTTTGAAAACTCAATAATACCGGTTACTAATAACCATAAAAATCCAGCCATGTTGGCTATTCAAGATAATATAATCCGGCATGAAAAATTCATCCAATATCATAATGAAAATTCAGCCAAATTTGGCTATTTGAATAATATAACCCAATCATTCATAAGCGCATGATTCCAATGGCGCAATCCAAATATATACTGGCGACGTATAGTCCAAAGCCAGACCGGTTTAATAAACACCGGATAATTTTTCATCATATACTGGCGACTTATCGTCTTAAAGCCAGGCCGGTTTAACAAACACCGGATAATTTATCATCATACTGGCGACACATAGTCGAAATCCAGGCCGGTTTAATAAACGTCAGTGATTTATAATCATGCTTTATTCAACCTGTTTCTGCATACAACAAGTTTAAAATGTCCTGGCGGTTTACCGCCGGACGGGTCATAATGCCCAACATATAACCTGGGTTTATAACCAAGGTTGCACTTTAAGAATAATCAAATATGAAATACTTCATACCTGTGATATTGAATCACATTGCTGGTTTTACCAATTTTTTGTAGTAAGAGTGATAACCCCAATCTTGAGTAATGATAACTCCTTTCATACTGTGCCAGTTGATGATAAACCGTACCGGGTTGTGATAAACACCGGTTTAACCATATATAATACTGGCGACTCGTAGTCAAACCAGACCGGGCTGATAGTCTCCGGATTATAACTTGATCCTGTATTGACAACTTGTAATTGAAAATCAAGCCGGGTTGATAAACACCGATTTACTCCATAATAGGATGGTAACAGAAAATCAAACCGGGCAGATGGCCTCCGAATTAAGATTTGACCGTGTTCCGTCAATTTGTAATTGACAGTTGAACCGGGTTAAAATGTTGTCGGTTTAAAAAACGCAACAAAAATCAAATAACAGTTATGAAAAAAAATATGGAAACAAAGGCAATGATAAAAACCGTTTGCAAAAATATGCTATACTGAGCTGATCAGATGGTATTACCATGGTCGGACAGGATCAAGGCCCCCAATAGGAGTGACAATGATTCAAGTCAGCCAGGTCCCCAAATGATTCGTGGCATATATGCCAGATCAAGAGGCGTGGCAGTGGTTCGGGTTCGACCATGCCCCCAAGTGATTTTGTGGCCTTAGGCCGACCAAGAGGCGTGACTGGTTCAGACTTGACCATGTCCCCAAATGATCTGGTGGCTGTCGCCAATCAAAGGGTGTTCGTTGGTTCGGACACGACCAAGGCCCCCAGTGATATATATAAAACAAATGTCAAGGGGTAAACCGGAGGCCGCTTTAAACAGAACCACTCCGTGTAACCTCGAATGATGAGAAAGACAGAGACCCCGCTTTATGAAGCAGAAGCCCCCATGTGATCAATAATATGTTAAGCCAATAAGGCAGGATACCCATGTTTGAACCGCGCATTATGGCAGAAGGTCCTCTTCGGTAATTTTTAACCTTTTTGCAAGAGATAAATTCTTCTTGAACCGGGATCTTGAACCGGATATTGAGAGCTTCAAAACTTTGTGGGAGACATCTTCCCCTTGAGCCGGATATTAAACCGAAATCCTTCTTTTTAAACCAGAAATTTTCTAACGGCCTTTAAATTTGCACCAATATGGCGGTTTAGGGTCCTGCATTAGACAACTTTGCAAACCGGAGTAATTGCTCTTTTAAAGAAGGCAATATACAATATAAAATATATTGGATGGATTTCACCTGATATATCATGCCAGGGGTTATTCATCATGGAGTTGATGATCACCATGGTAAAGCTGAAATTAATGACGGCCGAGTTGGCCGCGGTGTTGTAAACCGGTGCGGACGAGTGGATCAATCGCAGGCACGGTAATCCATTCAACAGCAAGCTGGTGCAGACGCTGGTGCATGATGATGCTAACACACACTCCATATGCACAGCATGGCACTACCTTTATAATAAATTCTTGTCCTGCACACAAAAGTATACAGACCAAAGTAATTGCCTTAACAAAAACAATGTGTGCTAATAAACTTAGATGGATATCACCTGATGTTTGCAGATAGCAAACGGCTTTGGATGACGAATGATCCGTTCACCGCAACAGAGGCGGCGGCTTAACCCACTGCATCAGTCGGCTCAGACGGACCCTCCGGGTCATGTTTGACCCTCTTTTTTTTGGTAGATAACTTCATATCCGAAGTATGCTGTCACCGACGATTCCTATCGAGCGGAGTAATCTGAGCTTTTGTTGTCATAGTTGATGCATATACGGCGATGTTGGACGTATATAGTATGTATACAATGATTACGTGACTGTGCTGCCGTTCTGTCTGTCATTGCTGCTGTCCTTTAACCCGGATATCTCGCGCGGCTGCGTGCCTCCAAGGGCTTCGGCAGTTTGATGCCCGATCCATACGGCAGATAAGTGGGCAGCAAAACCAACTGGAGAGCAGCATTGTTTTAAAGCGGCAGCAATGCGTGGCGTAACCTGGCCACGGAGGCAACGACGGACGGCGAGGCAAACCACAGCAGAAGCAAACATGAGCAGATTCTCTTCTTCCAGATGAACATGAGCATATTCTGGCGACTTGTTGTTGTTGTGAATTGGCCGTGACAGCCGGATTGACAGAGGTAGCGGCCCAAAGTGAAGGCATGTCACAGCTGCGGAAACCAGTGAAGGCGACGACGGCTCGACAGCAGCCGGCGAAATTAGATGCTCCGGTTTGACGCATGATCCATGCGGGCTGCAGCAGTGAACCGGTGCTAGCCGGAGCAAGCCAGATCACGTCCTCGGCGGTTCAAAAGCGCAACTGCAGCTGAGGAGGCCCGCGGAGGTGCGACCAACAACAACCCGCGGGAACCCGCAGCATCGCAGGGCAAAGGACGATGACCCGCAGTGACGCCGGTGAGTCAGCGGGAGGAACATGGTGGGCGTTGCAGTTAACCCGGCGAGGTGGTTTGTAGTGGAGGATGCGGCTTGCCACAGAGGAATCAGACCGGCGAGACGACCCCGTAGAGAGCAAACCGGAGCAGAGGGCGCATGCAGCCCGGGGGAACCTGACGGTTCTACGACCCATGACCGGGTGGAGCGGTAGCAAAAGGGCGAGGCGACGCCGGTCTTCGATGGGAGCAACAAAGCGGTGAGGCGGGGCCGCAGCCACAGCGGCAGGTTGGAGAAGCGCCGGCACGGCGGGGCCGCGGCCGAGCAATGGTTGGAGTCGCACCCGGTGATGGTGGCTCGAGTGGAAACGGTGGCCAAGTCCCAGTCCGTAGCCTCATCCAGTTCTGTCGACGGCCGCTCAGAGACGAAGATTGAATCTGCATTGACGTGCGGTTATAGCATGCCCTGATGGATCTTTCTTTTCCTTAGTATTCACATGCTAAAATCACGTAGTAGCTTTCCTTCTTTTGAATCCCGACTTGGCTTCCTAAATAGATTCCTTGTATGCATGTAGCAATCGGAGTTGACCAAGAAAAACCGATTTGGCTTCTGGTGATGTACTAGTTGAAGACATACTAGTATTGTATTTGAATCCATTGGGCTTGATGGTTGATGTGATGGAAACAATCAGACGGAGGTGCACGGGGGCGGCTCGCGAGCAAAGGCATCAGGCGGCTTCGAGGCAAAAGCGTGACAGCGATGGCGACTCGGCAGCGTGGTAGATGCGACAGTCGGGGCAGCTCGCAGCGGTGACAAACGGCGGCAGCATCTCGCAGCGACGGCTCCGTAGAAAGTTCTCTGAATCCAAATCAATATCGGGGTTTGCTTTTTATATTTAATCCTTCCTTGGAATCCGTGTGTGTAGTGGTTGTACTACTTGAGGGATCTTTCACGTGGAATAACTCGGGAATCCATCAGGCCTTGGGTTTTCGGTCAATCAGCAGAGACTTGATTCATGAAGATTGATCTGGCGAACTCACGTGGCCGCAAGCTGCTGTCCTAATCGCCGTTTATACTGGCAGATGACACACATGACGCCTGCCGGCTCTCTCTGATTACTTCTGTCAACGGAACCTACCAGCTTTAACAGTCGGCGGTTTATCTCTGGCGAGACCGATTTCCTGCCTGTCTCGGTGCTTGGGGGCGTGGCGCTACACAGACGCAACCCTAAATTTTCATGCCCAATCTTCCATGCACCGCCGCTGAAAACTCCTTCAATCTTGACTGATGATATTTATAGTTAACGTGGATTCTTCAACGTAGGCTCTTGCTGATCCAATGGGTCATAGCTTCTCGATCCCCAAAAAAGATCCCTTCAAGAACTCAACACCACCGTGCGCCTGGCCCCACGGTGGGCGCCAACTGTCGTGGAATTGTCATGTCAGATGTCCTTAGTGTGAGGACTTAGTCGCGAGGCCAACGCATCTATGTGGTAACTTGAGAGGGGTTGAGCGGGATCGAGAGACGCAACACAAGACGGGGATTTAGACAGCTTCGGGCCCCGGGAAACATCATCCGGTAAAAACCCTACATGCTGTTTGAGGCTATGTCTCATTATCATCACGAGGGAGTCGCCGTAAACCAGCTCTCCTCTTTGTGTCTAGCCCTAAGATTGTTTCTCTGCTTGTAGCTTGTAGCTTGTCCCTCTTTGGGGAGCCCTGCCCCTCCTTATATATGTTGAAGGGGCGGGTTACATGTGGAGTCCTACTAGGATTAGGACTAGTCTATCTCTAATACAAACCGGATACAAGTCCAGGTCTTAACTCCTTGTAAGACAAATATTCTTTATGCCTTTCCTCTTAAACTGGCCCACCATAGCATGATCCGGCCTTCCATAAACCGCCCGTTGGGCCACCGGGTCTTGTCGCTCCTCTGACCCGCCTGCCGGATTACCAATGAACCGTAAACCGCCATGTCCAAGTGGGTTGCCAGTGAATCGCCAAACTCTAGCCGGGTCATACATCCGGCGGTTTATACCGCGGGGTATATCCCCGACAGGTCTCATGGTAGTTGTGGGAGACCGGGTTATAGGATCGATTGTCGTTCTTTCAAGGGGGGCTCTCGATGAGTAGCTTGATTGTATTGTTCGTAGAGAGCTCAAACCATTGCATCCTTGCATCATCTTTATTGGTTCTTGTTTGGTTTTTCTCCTTGTGAGACTTCGAGCTTTTGGTCATCTTCATGACAAGCTGGAGTTCATCGAAAACGGAGTTAACATGCATATTCTATGATGTTTTCGATGTTGGAGGTTATGCCGGTTCTTCTTGGTTGGAGGTTTCTCTCCTCTATATATATTAGGCATACCTCCCCTGCCTCTTCTCATTATAAGCTTTTGCTGCTTGGATGCTACTCATTGTCTTCTATCCAACAAGCTTGAGTTTGCTCAATTCAGAGTTCATTTGCAGAAGTTGTGGCAGTTTCGGCTTTATTGCATCCTTTGTTTTCTCTGTTGTGTTCTTAAAGCCTCAAGCGGTAGTACTGGTCTCTCGAGCGGTAGTACCGCTTGTAAGCGGTAGTACTGCGGCCTTGTGCCGCGCGTAGTACTGCTCCTTTTGGGATGCATTTTTCGTGTCGGGTTTCGCGATAAGTGGTACTACCTCTCCCCCCCCCCCCGAGCGGTAGTACCTCTTATAAGCGGTACTGCCTCTCCCCTCGAGCGGTGGTACCTCTTATAAGCGGTACTACCTCTCCCCAAAGCAGTACTACCTCTCTCGCAGATTTTCAGCTCGTGTTTTTCTCTCTCGTCGGGGTGTTTTGACCATGCTAAGCAGTAGTACCGCTCCTCCAGCGGTAGTACCGCTCGTGTGCGGGCTGAGCACATAACGGTTGGATTCGGGATGCCCTATAAAAGGGGGTCTTCTTCCCCAATGAACCTTATCTCTTGAGCTCGTGTTCTTCCCCCATTGTTGACCTTCTTCGAGCTTGCTAACTCTCAATCCCTCCATGGATTCTTGCTACTTTTTGGGGGAAAGGAGAGAGGAGATCTAGATCCACATTTCCACCAATCACTTTCTCCTCTATGTGAGGGGAACCCCTTGGATCTAGATCTTGGATTTCTTGGTGTTCTCCTTCTTGTTCTTCCTCTCATTTTCCTCCCTAGCATTAGTTGCCTTGGTGGGATTTGGGGGAGAAGGACTTGGGCACTCCGTGTGCCGTTGTCGTTGCATTTGGTGCATCGGTTTGAGTTCTCCATGGTGATACGTGGAAGTTACAAGTTGAGAAGCTTATTACTCTTGGGTGCTTGGTACCCTTGAACTTGTTCCTCTTGGGTGCTTGGGCGCCCTAGACGGTTGGTGGTGTTCGGGTTCAAGGGTAATAAGCTTCTCCCCGATGCTCCGGGCATCAATCATTGTGGTGCAAAGCTCCGGGCAAGCGTCGGGGTCTCCAATTAGGTTGTGGAGATAGCCCCGAGCAATTTGACGGGTACCGGTGACCGCCCCCAAGGTTTGCCAAAGTGTACGGGTTCAGTGACCGCCCCCAAGGGTTGCCATTTGTACGGGTTCGGTGACCGCCCTCAAGGGTCCCTTAGTGGAATCACGACATCTTGCATTGTGCAAGGGCGCGAGGAGATTACGGTGGCCCTAGTGGCTTCTTGGGGAGCATTGTGCCTCCACACCGCTCCAAACGGAGATTAGCATCCGCAAGGGTGTGAACTTCGGGATACATCGCCGTCTCCGCGTGCCTCAATTATCTCTTACCCGAGCCCTTTACTTATGCACTTTACTTTGTGATAGCCATATTGTTTCTTATCATATCTCTTGCTATCACTTAGTTGTTTATCTTGCTTAGCATAAGTTGTTGGTGCACATAGGTGAGCCTAGTTGTTGTAGGTTTTGTGCTTGTCAAATTAATCGCTAGGTTTATTCCGCATTTGTTCAAGCCTAAACCGTAATTATTTTAAAGCGCTTATTCACCCCCCCCCTCTAGGCGACATCCACGGTCTTTCAATCGGTATCAGAGCCTCGTCTCTCTTGTTAGGCTTAACCGCCTAGAGAATAATGATGTCGACTAGGGGTTTAAGATTCTCTGACACTCTTAGTTTCGATGGCACAAATTTTGATGTTTGGGTAATTCGAATGCTTAATATCTTTAGGGTCATGGACCCAAATTTAGAGCGAATTGTAGATATGGGGTTTTCTCCTCCAAAGGATCCCCAAAGATTATCTTTAGAGGATGAGAAAAACTCTTATCTCAATGCTCAAGCTTCTAATGTGCTTTTCGATGCTTTGAGCAATGTAGTATTATTTCAACTCATGCCATTCCGGGATGCTCATGAGTTGTGGACAAAGCTTCAAGATAAATATGGTGTGTCCAAGATTTGTAAGGATGATTGTTCTCCCTCCACCTCTGGTCGTGTTGCGTTGTCAACGTCTTCTACTTCACCTACATGTGGTTTGCCACAAGGTAATGACATGATGAGTAGTGGTGTTCATTGCAATGATGATAGTGGGCTTATTGTTGATAATCCTTCATCACTTTCTTATTGCAATGCTTCATCTTTGGACTTTAGCACTTCGAGCACTCCAAATGTTTCACATGCTTGTGTTGATAGTCCTTGCATATCATGTAAAAACTGCTTGACTAAATCTCATGACGATATGCTTGCTATATCTTGTTGCCATGAGAAAAATGCATGTATTTCCTCGAGTTGTTGTGCTAACAATGTAGAGGAAACCCAACACTCCATGGAACAAGATGTGGTCTTGGATGGTGCTTCAAGGGATCCTACATCATCATCTATTGCATTTTGCCTTATGGCCAAGGCTTCAAAGGTATCTCCCACTTTGAATCCCAATATATCTTGTGATGATATTGATGATGGCAAGAGTGATGATGATATTGATGATGGCAAGAGTGATGATGATGTTGATTATGATGAAGAGAATGATGATGTTTCCTCCTTAGAAATTAAGGGGGGAATGATTTTCAAAGCTGTTCTTAAGAATAAAATTGCTCGTTCCAACTTCATGGAAATCATGTCTATTGCTATTGAGGGCAAGAAATATATTGATGAGTTGGAATCTCGTCTTGAGGAGCATGAGGTCACCATTGATAAAATGGAAGGTCATGAACATGACTACGATAATGAGATCGCGGACCTCTCCGAAGCTCTCGAACTTGAACAAACCACCAAGGAATCTCTTGAGGAGACTTTTTCTCTAGAATTATCTAGAGTGAAGGAATCTCATGATAGAGCTCTTGAGGTGGCCAATGTTTTTGAAATTAAAAATGAGATGCTTGAAGTTGCGCATGCTAAACTCCTTGAGGACTTTGGGCACCTCGAAAATGGCTCAAGGGTCATTAAGAGTGAGCTCATCAAACTCACCGAGTCTCATGCACAACTTAAAGCTTCATGTTAAAAAGAGCTTGCCAAGTTGCCTTCTCCTCTTGTTGTTAATGATCATGCTTGTGCTACTAACTCTATTTCTAGTGAAGCATTCATTTTGAAGGAGAATGTTGAGCTAAGGGATCAACTTGAGTTGCTATCTAGAAATTATGGGAAATTGGAAGAAAGTCATGTCAAGCTTGCAAGCTCTCATGATGATCTTCTAGTATCCCATAAGGTGCTAAAGTTAGCTCATGAGGCTATGATTACTAAGATAACATCTAGCGAGTCTCATATGGACATAAGCACTACGTCTAGTCAAAATGTTATATTGACATGTGCTAGTCCTTGTAATTCATCTACTCATAACATTGGTACATCTGGTGATGAATTACTTTCCTTGCCTTGTTGCTCTAACAATGAAGCTTATACTTCCTCTAGTACTTGTGTTGATACTAACCATGTAGAGGAAATCAAAGAGCTCAAGGCCCAAGTCACTTCTTTGAAGAAAGACTTGGAAAAGTGTCATGAAGGGAAATCCACACTCAACAATATCTTGAGTGTGCAAAAATCCCCCAATGACAAAGGTGGACTTGGATTCAACTCCAATAAGAAGAAGAAGTCCAAAAGCAACAAGAAAAAGGGCCAAGAACAACTCAAGAATTCGGCCAAGATTATTTGCTTCAAGTGCAAAATTGAAGGGCAGCATGTTAGATCTTGCCCATTGAAGAAGAAGTCCGTTAATGACAAGCAGGAAGGGAAGAGGCCACAAGTTCAATCTCATGCTCAACCACAAGTTGAAGAAAGGCCACTTCCCAAGAAGACTCAAGTTCATGCTTCTCTTATTGAGAAATCAAGTGAGAAGAAAATGAAGAGTAGATGTTGCTACTTATGTCGTGAGAAAGGTCACGTCGCTTCTTCATGCACTAGTGGTAACTTATCCAACCCAATTATTATTGATGATATCTATTCTCTTGGGAAGGATAAGGTTGGAAATGTGTTTGCCAAGTTTGTTGGTACTCAAAGTGGTGTCAAGCAAAGAACCATTTGGGTAGCCAAGCCTATTGTGACTAACCTCTTAGGACCCAACTTGGTTGGGGACCAACAAGCTCAAACTTGATAAATAGGTGTTGTTGGAGGTCATTGGAGACTTGGCTACATTATGGAGATTTAAGGGGTCCTCATCATTCATATTGTCTCAAGCCAAGTCATTTGGATTATCTTTCTATCGTATATCCAATGTTCCTCCTTGCGGTAACTCGTGCTTAAATTGCTTACATTGAAAGTTACTTGCCCCTTATCATGTTGTGGTTTTGTACCTTGCATGTGCTTGTATATGTTGTGCTTCCAATTTTCTTATGTTGGTTTGCACATCATGTACGTGTGTGTTGTGTGTTGAGCCTTTTTGCGTCTTGTTTATTTCTTAGTTGGCTCTTGTGAGAGATTAATGGAATATCCCATTATGGGGGAGTGGTGTGCTTTGTGCACCTCACAATCCTATAAATGTGTGTATATGAGTAATACCATCTAGTATTGATATTTCAAGATTATCTAGTCGCTATGTGGTATGTCTTCTCATGAGAAATTCAAATTCTAAACAGTCCATTAATTATCTCTTGTTGGATCCTTTTATTTACCTCTTGTTTATCCTTAATTGGTATCACATTATGGGGAAGTAATATGCTATGTGTATATTACTAGCCTAGAAAATGTGTACATTTGAGATATTCCCACCTAGAGTTGGTATTGTAAATTATCTTGTTCCTAGGTGGCATGTTAGCTCTACAAGTTGCAATTTGCCTTTTGTTTGGTGTGTAGATGATGTCAGATATCCTTGCTATCTACCACCAGGAATTGTTTCCAAATACTTCTTGTCTTTTGAAAATTGGTACTCACTTATGTGTGGTAGAAATTATTGATCATCTCCATGTTGGTGTTTTCTTTTATTTGCCTTATCTCTTGCCTAGGATTGTGTCAACTCCCTTTGTCTTCCATACCACTTGTGGATCTTGTTAATTTCTTGATCTTGTCTAGTGTTTTCTAGATATAGTGAAAGTGGTGATCCCACCTTGTGCATTTTGTATTCAAATGCAAATTCTCTATAATGCACTAGTCTTGGGGGAGCTATCCTATTTTCTATAAAACACTCATCTTGCGATCCTTATCAAGTGTGTGTTGGTGGAATGCAACCCATTTCTTTTTGGTACTTGTGCCATCATGAAACTTTGTAGAGGGCTTGGTTTGTTTGGAACCATTCTCTCTTTTGGGAGCTTGACATCTTTCTTTTTGCTTGTATTCTTGGATATCTCATTCCTTGATGTATCTTTCAATTGATATCCTCTAAGTGATGATTTATTCATTTGATATCTTTTCTTCACTTTTTTTCTTCTTGTCAATTGGTATCGGTTCTTGAAAGTATTGAGCATGCATATTAACTTCATGTAGTCTCCTTGGCATGCTTTCTTTCTTTCTTTCTTTGACCCAATATATAGGGGAAACTCCACCAAGTCTCAAATTGGATGAGATGTGCATGAAATTCATTTTCATATATGTATGCACATATTTAAGTGGAGTTTGTCCTATGTATTGTTGGTTCTCTAACTCTTTGGTCCCAATGAGTTTGGTACCATTTTGTTTGTGTTGTTGTTCTAGGAACAATTGGAGATGCATTGGATGCTCGGCTCACTCACAAGGAAGGTGGTGTCACCATGTGCTTATTGGACTCAAGCTAGGATGATCAATGAACTATCTACTACCTTCAATTGGTTTCTTCTACATCCTTCCAGTGATATCTCGGTAACAATTATCTATTCATGCATTCCTTTCTTGCATTCAACCTTGTGTAGGTTGCATCTTGGCATGATATTCATTCCATCTTGTGATACCTTGTTTCCTTTCTCAAAGCATCTCAACGATGATCTCATGTTGCTAGTTGTGATGTATTTGATCTTCGTGTGATCGGAATTCATTTGTATACAATAAGACCATATCTAGCCATGTGCTATGCTTTTAAGCAAATATCTTATTGGTATATTTATAACTTCCTTGTGGTTATCTTATTCTTTCCTTTTTGTAACTATTTCGTGTGTACATCCTTCTTTGTGAATCGATATCATCATGATTTCATCTACCTAGAATCTTATACACTTGAGAGAAATTACATATCTAGAAGATAACCTTTCTTTCACGTCCACCTTTTCTTTCTTGTATTATTTCTTCGGTGGCCCGCGAAAGCTTTGCCTTGAGTACGGATCTCACCTTGTTGCATCTTGATGCACTCTTGTGTGGTTGTGACGCCCCCGATTCAATCATACACTAATCATGCACGCAAATGTGTACGATCAAGATCAGGGACTCACGGGAAGATATCACAACACAACTCTACAAATAAAATAAGTCATACAAGCATCATAATACAAGCCAGGGGCCTCGAGGGCTCGAATACAAGTGCTCGATCATAGACGAGTCAGCGGAAGCAACAATATCTGAGTACAGACATAAGTTAAACAAGTTTGCCTTAAGAAGGCTAGCACAAACAGGGATACAGATCGAAAGAGGCGCAGGCCTCCTGCCTGGGATCCTCCTAACTACTCCAGGTCGCCGTCGGCGGGCAGCACGTAGTAGTAGGCACCTCCGGTGTAGTAGGGGTCGTCGTCGACGGTGGCGTCTGGCTCCTGGACTCCAGCATTTGGTTGCGACAACCAGAAAGAAAGGAAAGGGGGAGAAAAGGGGGGAGAAAGCAACCGTGAGTACTCATCCAAAGTACTCGCAAGCAAGGAACTACACTACATATGCATGGGTATATGTGTAAAGGGCCATATTAGTGGACTGAACTGCAGAATGCCAGAATAAGAGGGGGATAGCTAGTCTTATCGAAGACTACGCTTCGGGTCACCTTCGTCTTGCAACAGGTATAAGAGAGTAGATTGAAGTCCTCCAAGTAGCATCTCCAAGTAACATCTCATAGCATAATCCTACCCGGCGATCCCCTCCTCATATCCCTGAGGTAGAGCGACCACCGGTTGTATCTGGCACTTGGAAGGGTGTGTTTTATTAAGTATCCGGTTCTAGTTGTCATAAGGTCAAGGTACAACTCCAAGTCGTCCTGTTACCGAAGATCACGGCTATTCGAATAGATTAACTTCCCTGCAGGGGTGCACCACATAACCCAACACGCTCGATCCCATTTGGCCGGACACACTTTCCTGGGTCATGCCCGGCCGCGGAAGATCAACACGTCGCAGCCCCACCTAGGCAAAACAGAGAGGCCAACACGCCGGTCTAAACCTAAGCGCACAGGGGTCTGGGCCCATCGCCCCGAGCACACCTGCACGTTGCGAGGGCGGCCGGAAGCAGACCTAGCCTAGTAGGCATTCCAGTCCAATCCGGCGCGCGCTGCTCCGTCGCTGACGTCTGAAGTGCTTCGGCTGATACCACGACGTCGGGATACCCATAACTACTCCCGTGTAGATGGTTAGTGCGTATAGGCTCGTAGCCGACTCAGATCAAATACCAAGATCTCGTTAAGCGTGTTAAGTATCCGCGAACGCCGAACAGGGCTAGGCCCACCTGTCTCCTAGGTGGTCTCAACCTGCCCTGTCGCTCCGCCACAAAAGATCCACACAGAGGGCCGTCGGGACAAAGGTCCTTTCAGCCCCCAATCCGTGAATCACTCGCGGGTACTCTTCGAGCTGACCCGACTTTAGTCACCATCTGTATAGTATGTATGTATGTATAGTATATACCCGTGATCACCTCCCGAGTGATCACGGCCCAATAGTATAGCAAGGCAGACTGACAAGAATGTAGGGCCAATAATGATAAACTAGCATCCTATACTAAGTATTTAGGATTGCAGGTAAGGTATCAACAGATGTAGCAACAATGTCAGGCTATGCATCAGAATAGGATTAACAAAAGTAGTAACATGCTACACTACTCTAATGCAAGCAGTATAGAGGAGAATAGGCGATATCTGGTGATCAAAGGGGGGGCTTGCCTGGTTGCTCTGGCAAGAGAGAGGGGTCGTCAACTCCGTAGTCGAACTGGGCAGCAGCAGCGTCGGTCTCGTAGTCTACCGGAGATAAGAGGGGGAAGAAACAATGAATACCAAGTAAACAGATGCATATCGATGCATGACATGTCAAGAAGCGATGCTAGGCGTGCCCTAACGTGGTATGAGGTGGTACTGGTTAAGGGGGAATCATCCGGGAAAGTATTCCCGGTGTTTCGTGTTTTCGGGCAGAGGAGCCGGAGGGGGAAAGTTGCGGGTTCGATAGGTTAGGGGGGTGTGGCGGACGAACGGACTGCGTATCCGAATTCGTCCCGCCGTTCTGAGCAACTTTCATGTTGAAAATATTTTAATCCAAGTTACGGATTAAAAGATATGATTTTTAAAAGATTTTAACAATTTTGGAATTTAATTATTTATTTAATTAATTCGAAAAAAAAGGTATTTACGACGTCAGCATGATGTCATGCTAACGTCAGCAGTCAACAGGGGTTGACTGAGTCAACCCTGACATGTGGGTCCAGTGGGACCCACCTGTCATTCTCTATTTGGTTAATTAGGGTTTAGGTTAATCTAATTACAGTTTAATTAATCTTAACTAGTTAATTAATTTAATTAAACCGGATTAATTAACTTAATTAATTAATTAATTAATTAATAATT